>NW_026854615.1:0-56340 GCF_026571515.1 Ruditapes philippinarum
TAAATGCTTAATTTTTTAAAAAGAAATTTTTGTATATTTTGGGAGGGGGATACCTTTTAAAAGGGCCTCATATTTTTTTGGGTAAGTGGTTCCTTTTAGGGTCAAGGGCAAGGTACCCGGTTCAAAAAAAATTTAAAAAAATTTTTCTCAACCTTTTTACGGCCCTTTTTTGTTTTGGGTTATTTTTTCATGTTTAAAAAAAAAAACATGCCAAGGGGGGTCCTCCTTCTTTGGGTTTTAGAAGGGGTCATTTGGGGCCCCGGGAAATGTACCAATGTCAAGGGCACCAAAGGTTAAAAAAGATTTTTCCCGGGGTATTAAACCTATTCAAAGACAAGCCATTTTAATTTGGGTAGGGAAAATAAAATTTTATGGAGTTTTGGTTTATTGGGGCAAGGGCACCAAAATGCTAAAAAATATTTTTTTTCAAATTTTTCCTCAACCCCTTTTTTTATTGACAGAATAATTTTATATTTGGTAAAAAGTAAACTTCATGGTAAAATTCATCCCCTTTTTTTTGGGGGAAAAAACCCCAATGGGGCCCCAAGGGCACTTTGGGGAAAAAGATTTTTTCACTTTTCCCATACAGGGTTTAAATTTTTTGACCCGTTTTAATTTTTAAATTTTTAAAAAAATAAATTGCATGGATTCTTTCCCCGGTTGGGGTTAAGGGGTCCCGTGGGGGGTGAAGGGCACTAGTGGCCCCAAAAATAATTTTTCACTTTTGGGCCCATACAAACCTTTTTTTATTTACCCGGGTTTATTTCATTTTGGTTGGAAAAAAATTCAAAGTTTTTCCCCTTTTGGATGGGGTAGGGGGGCATTTGACAAGGTCCCCAAGCTCAAAGTTTTAACAATTTTTTCAAACACCCTTTTTTTTTTTAACAAAAAATTTTTTTCCCTTTATTTGGGAGGGGAAAAACCTTGGGGGATAATTCCCCAAAAAGGTTGGTTTACAAGGGCAAGGGGGCCAATATAGATTTCCCTTAACATTTTTATATTTTTAAAAAAAATTAAATTTTTACTCCCTTTCAAGCAAAACAATGGGCGGGAAAATTAAAAATTTCAAAAAATTTCAAAAAAACCAGAACTTGTCAAAGTTTAATTTTAAATTTTGTTTAAATTTTTTTTTACAATGTTTCTGTCAAAACTGAGTGAAGGGTTTTAAATTTTTAAAAAATTTCACTTGACAAGAAATTTTGGGACCCGGGGGCCCTTTTTGTTTTTCCAAACAAACTTCGTTTTTTTTTTTTCAATTTTTGTCCCCCGTTTTTAAAAAATTAATTTTTTATTTTTTATCTTTTAAACATAACTGTTATAAAAAAAACCAAAAAATACAAATCGGGGTTTGATTTTTGGGATTTGGTTTTTTTGTTTATTTTTTTTTAAGGGAAATTCCTTTTTTTCCAGGCCCATTTAAAAACCGGGACAAGCTATTGTGAACATGTTTCCCAGAGTAAATTTTGACTATTTAAAAGGCACGAAGTGGGGACGGAACGGGAGGGACTCGGGATATGATGCTTGCACAAAGGCTTTATTATATAATTAAACGTCAAGGTGTACATGAAATGACGAAAAAGTCGTCAAAATTCAATTCAAGAACGTAAATTTATGGTTAAATGTATGATTGATTTAGGTCAGAAATACTTAAGTATGTCACTGTTTTTGTATATAAACGATTTTATATATGAGATTTCAATATGGCCGCCATTGAAATCCAATATTTCCGATTCAGAAATCCGGCCGTCTGTCCATTGGAGGATTTCCGGATTTCTGGTGTTTCATTGGTGGATTTCAAACACAGAACCTTATAAAAGTCAGAATCCAACCGAAATTACTTTCGACATATGTCACAACTTAAAACAGTTATAATTTAATAACTTTATTTGTTCTATGTCTCGCAATCAAGATCTAATGTAATGGATATAAATCAACGTCAAAGTACTTTAGAGTTAATCAAATAACCGCCTGTTCTGTATAAAGAATAACACAAACAGTAGTAATATATGAAAACAAATAACATCCAAACAAATAGCGGAGGGAAGTCGTTTTTTGAAAATCAAGCGACACTACAAAAGTTACTAATAGCAATGAAAACTGGAAACAAGTCCATATAAATAGCCAAGGTGTATGAATATCAAATCTAAACCAATGAGAAGTTGTTTTGTTGATGCTAACAACACTAAAAATAGAACTAAAAAGGTAAACAAACCAATGAAGGGTAATTAATTATTTTAATGCTTAAAATAATTCTGTTGTCGCTTCGGTCTTGACCTCCAAGTAATGTAAATAAAGTTTTAAAACCGCCAAAGTTCAAATTTAAACATCTTACAAACGACATTGTTATCAAAACTTGTAAGTTTGTTTGTATTTATGTTCAGTATTATTAACTCACTAGACACTGTTGTTGCCGAAATACTTGTTATAAACTTAGAAAACTGTATAAGAATTGTATTTATTTTTCCCATCCTGACATACGTTTACAATACCGGTATAATACAATAGAGGATTAACCCACCCTTTTCGTGTATTAAAATCTACAGAAACACAATACTTCATCCTACGGCTCAGGATTTAACTTCTGCAAATGTTGATGCACAAAAACATGTATTCGACACATTCTTGTAGAATATAAGTATGCGACTGATATGGTGATTCTACGATATGTTGTTAATAAGGAAACCGTTTTCATATTAATTTTATCTCGCCTGTGTGTTATGTTTGATAACAAGGTAACTGGGGGCATTTATTGCAGTCAGCGGTTTTGCATGGTGTCAGAACCGGTAGGACATCATAGAGTGCTCGACTGTTCTCAAGGCTTGATAGCTTAATAGGAAGCTAAATCTTGGTAATGAAGAAAATTTTCTATAAATTAAAAAAGGCCCTAAATTTTGTCCCCAATCCACGATAGAAATTAATCTTAATGAATATTATAAACTCCGAAAAAAAGGTATTATTTTCATCCTATTTCCCTAATTAATTTTTTCAAACCAATAGCAAAACCTTACCCCAAAAGTAAAGGACGTTTTTTGTAAATACGCTCTCATCGAGCAAATTTTTTTTCCAAAAGCAGTTTTTCCCCTTTGGGGTGTACCACTTTTCGAATCCCCTTATTTTGGGGTTTTTATTATAGTAATTTGATAAGAAAAATCTTTTGCATAGGCATTTGTCCAAAAAATTATCATTTTTAAGGGAAACCTTTTATTTTTAAACCAGGCTACCAAAGCATTTTTCAAAATTACATTTTTGACTGCAATGTTAAATTATCATTTTTCATCATAAAAAACTCTTTGTCGTTTCCTTGTACATTTAATTTTTTCGGCATTTGGGGTTTTGGGGGGCCTTTGGTTTGAAAAAGGATCCCAGGGTTAAAAGTCGAACTTTTGTTCGCTCAAACTCGGAGGGTCTTGCAAATTTTTTTGAAGATCGTATTTGAGCAAACCCCAGGGTGCTATACAATTGGACATAGAATAAATTTTTTTAAACCATCTGTTTGAAATTAAATACGTTCAATATAATTGTGTGTTAGTAATCAGTCCGGGAATGCGCATTTTTTTAAATTAAATAGTTTCCATGTTTCAATTTAGTATTTTAAAGGGACACTTTTTAAACTAATTCACGCATATTGTAAATGGGTTTATTCGATTAGGGGAATAATTTTCCATTTTCAATTTTAATTTTATATTTGTATGTTTTTTTAAGGAAAGACTAATTTTTAAACAAGAAAATTTTAAAAATTAAAAAAAAAACAAAAAAAAAATTTTACGAATTTTTTTTTTATTTTTATTATATAAACACACTAGAAATCAAAAAAAATCACGTTACAGCACCCGAACGTAATTTTAAACCTTCCGGGTAAAGTCTCTATTTTTTGCTTTCATATTCACTTATTCCCCCCATTATTTTTTTTTTCGTTTCAAAAACAAAAAAAAATTTTTTTTGCAAAAATTTAACAACATTATGCCCTAAAGATATAAAGTAAACATGATATAATTTTAAATTTAAAAAAGTACAAAAAGGTTAGCACTGCAAGTATAAAAATGAGTCTATTGCACGATGCAAAATAAACATATTTGCCTAAACCAATTAATTCTTTAGGTGACGTTAGTAAATACAGCAAATGAACAAAATTATCATAACAAACAAATCGGTTACAACACCTCCAATTAAAATTGATTGCCTTTAACGTTTTAATTCCCTTCACTTTTTAAATATTTGGGCTCAGCATGGTTTCGCATCTTTAAATGAAAAAAATGATATGTCTTTTACGAGTAATAGAATGTGTTTCATTGATTTTTTTATATCAGGAAACTTAATTTGAAATTATAATTTTGCTGCTGTTTGTTCTTGTCTTTCTCTTTCCAGGATGGTGGCCGTTATCGTCGTGATGTGCCTTTAACCCCATCGTCCTGGAAAGTGAGAGAAACTGTACACGGATGTCGGCTACTTACACACATAAGTTACTTCCCTTTTTTGTTTTTTCTTATTACAAAGGAATTTTCGCTACGCATTTCGTCGTGATTAGACGGAATAGATATTCAAACTTCGGCGTAACCTTTTCCTTGTCTTTTTGAATCGTATGGGACGAATCGGCCGAGTTTGTATGCTATTGCCGGTTTGTCTCATGCCTTTCATATTACTTTCGTTTTAAAAGAATTTTCGTTTAGTTTGTTTGTGGAGAACTTTGTGGGACAGATCGGCCCAGTTTGCACACTTATGCTTGGTATGTCCCATACGGTTTTCCCGAAACATTCCACTTTCGTCTTGTATTATTGCTTTATTTTTAAATATAACTTTGTTTTTCATCATAAAACATACCTGTATGAAACCATTTATAAATACGTATATATACATATATATATATATATACACATAAATCATTATACTATGTAACCCAGTCTAGGGATCATTATTTCATTTATTTATCTCTATATATCATTTTCATATATCAATATTAAATGGTTTTTTTTTTCAAGTTTAGAGTCATCGTTTATTTCAAAATGGCAATGAAGAGCTATATCTAAGATTTTCGGATCAAAAGTTATATTTCTCCAATTTTGTTCCAATTAACGTTTGCCGACTCCCATTTTGGGGTTTTGGAGTATAACTACTCGTCAATGTTTGGTAACGTCCACCACGCCTCTTCCTCGGAAATTGCCATAAGGCCCTGAGGGATATTGACGGCCTCTTTTCGAGCCCTTAATCTCGACAGTACAGACAACTGCTTCCCAACACGACTCATATCTTGCTCATATCTTGAATTTCTTTGACGTTTTTACATACATCATCACCATACAGTTTGTCAGTAAAAGAAACATCGGTAGAACATAAATGTTTATGTTGTCTAAATCTGCCTGATGCATTTCTTTACGACGCACATTTATTAACTTGTGTGCATGTCCTAGTATACCTAAGGCATCTGAACCAAACTCTAAATTATCACTAACCACAGAGTTGTCAATTTTATCCATCATTTTAGTGTAATTAACATACAGTATCCCGTTTATCTTTGGTATCTGCATTGTTGATGACGATCATGCACGGAAACGACGTGTGTTGTTAATTGATTGTTGTTGTTAAAATTGTTGGGTTGAAGCCTGCGATTACCCCTAATGTGGGTAACTCGGGTGCGCAATTTATTTGTGTCGGGGTCTGCGCTAACCTTTATCTAATTAAAACATTAAATCAAGCTCGCGAATTAAAGGCTCATTATGCCTTAGAAATGCTAGCAATTTTATTTCTCAAAATCTTCTAATGTTTGGTATCTCGTTACAGATTTCAAAGTATTGAATGATAAAAGTAGAATTTATTGATCTTTGGAGGCAAACGGCCTTTTAGAAAAAAGATTTTTTTTCTTTCTCAAACTAATGCTATCGGTACTACACTGGCACACCGTAACAGTGATTATGCGATCGTTGTCAAGGACAAACAGACGTACAGAATCGTATGTGAGTTAGTCTGTTGCTCGTGCGTACGGGTGTACATTTATGTGGAATATCTTTGTATTTACGAAAAGTATGCACCGTATATATGTATATGTGAATTTGTCTTGGCCGGGAAATAATTCTACAAAAAATATAAGGGATAGTTCCATATATGAGCATAAAGGATAGTACTATATTAATGTTTGAACATGTCCGACTTTTATTATTTTAAAGGGCAAACCGGAAGTACATTATAGTATCAGCGAAATTCTCGTATATAAGCCGTAAAGAATTACATTCTAATATATACGGCCATATCACGTTGAAAAAAGTTAAGCAACGTCGAGCCCGGTTAGTACTTGGATGGGATACCGGTTGCAGTAAAATTTTGATTTTTCTTTTTATGCCCCCGGGCACATAGTAATTGAACCGTCCGTCCGTCCGTCTCTCCGTACGAGGTTAACCTAGAACGGCAAGTTGGATTTTTCTTAAGTTCTACCTGTACCAATGGCTTCTTAGTTTACACACTTACTAATCAATACAAAGTACATGATCTGGTCAAGTTACATAACTATGGCTTCCATATTCACCAAGTTATTGCCCTTTTCAGCACTTAGAAAATGAATAATGGTTAACCTAAAACGGCAAATTGTAAATATCTTAAGTTCTATCTATACTAATGGCTTCATAATTTCCACACTTACTTATCAATACAAAGTACATGATATTGCCAAGTTATATAACTGTGTCATCCATATTTCCCAGTTATTTCCCTTTTTTCACTTTGAAAATAGGGCCTTGTCTGGTTAACCTATTCCGGCAAGTTGGATTTATCCTTGATTTCTCTTAATTGCTTAATTTATTAAATGATATCTTGCATATTTGTTAGGTGGATACCTTTAATGGTCCTCATATTTTTGTGGAGTAAGTGGTCTCTAGGGTCAAGGTCAAGGTCACTGGTTCAGAAAATAAATTTAAACATTTTTGCTCAGCCTTTTGACAGCCTTCATTGTTTGGTTGATGTCTTTCATGTTTAAAAAAAAACATGCCAAGGGAGGTCCTCCTTCTTTGGGTATAGTAAGGGGTCATTTGGGTCAAGGTAAATGTCACCAATGTCAAGGTCACCAATGTTAAAAATAGATTGTTACAGGTGTATTAACCGTATTCTATAGACAGATGGCCATTATAATTGATAGGAACATAAAATTTGATGGAGTTATTGGTCAGTTGGGTCAAGGTCACCAGTGCTAAAAATATTTTTTTACACTTTTGCTCATACAGCCTTTATTTATTGACAGATATATTTCATATTTGGTAAGAAGATAACTTGCA
The DNA here is from genome assembly GCF_026571515.1 of Ruditapes philippinarum. Taxonomy (NCBI): domain Eukaryota; kingdom Metazoa; phylum Mollusca; class Bivalvia; order Venerida; family Veneridae; genus Ruditapes; species Ruditapes philippinarum. The sequence continues at coordinate 7,257 of NW_026854615.1, forward strand.
TGGTATTCATCCTTTTGATTGGGATAGGAATCAGTGGGTCAAGGTCACTTGTGCTAAAAAAGATTTTTTACACTTTTGCCCATACAGGCTTTATTTTTTGACAGGTGTATTTCATATTTGATAGGAAGATAACTTGCATGGTATTCTTCCTCTTGATTGGGTTAGGGATCAGTGTGTGAAGGTCACTAGTGCTAAAAATAGATTTTTACACTTTTGCCCATACAGCCTTTATTTATTGACAGATTTATTTCATATTTGGTTGGAAGATAACTTGCATAGTATTTTTCCTTTGGATGGAGTAGGGGTCAGTTTGATCAAGGTCATCAATGCTCAAAGTAGATTTTAACATTTTTGTTCATACAGCCTTTATTTTTTAACAGATGTATTTCATATTTGGTAGGAAGATAACTTGCATGATATTCTATAGGTGTCAGTGGTTCAAGGTCAAGGGTGCCAAGTATAGATTTCTTACATTTATATATATTTGATAAAGTTGAATATTTATCACTTCACAAGTCATAGCAATGACTTGGCAACTTATATATTTCAAAATTACAAAATGCCATGACTCTGTCAAGCTATATAACTTGTGTTAACATTTTTTTTTTGACAATGTTTCTGTCAATAACTGAGTGAATGGGTAAATATATTTTGAAATATTGCTACTGACAAGAATCGGGGCCGGGGGCATTTGTGTTTAACAAACACGTTCTTGTTCTTTTTTTCAATTTTTGTCCCCGTTTTAGATGAAGTTTTATGATTTCTATCTGTCATAATCATAACTGTATGATAAATACCCGAAAAAGAATACAGGCGGGATAGATTTTGTATTTGGTATTTTTGTTGTATTTTATTTAAGTAAAATCATTTATCTCAGCTAGTTTACAACCGGGACAAGCTATATACATGTTGCGAAATTTTGACTATTTAAAGGCACGAAGTGGACGGAACGAGGCTCGGGATATGATGCTTGCACAAACTTTATTATATAATAACGTCAACGTGTACATGAAATGACGAAAAAGTCGTCAAATTCAATTCAAGAACGTAATTTATGTAAAGTGTATGATTGATTTAGGTCAGAAATCCTTAAGTATTCACTGTTTTTGTATATAAACGATTTTATATATGAGATTTCAATATGGCCGCCATTGAAATCCAATATTTCCGATTCAGAAATCCGGCCGTCTGTCCATTGGAGGATTTCCGGATTTCTGGTGTTTCATTGGTGGATTTCAAACACAGAACCTTATAAAAGTCAGAATCCAACCGAAATTACTTTCGACATATGTCACAACTTAAAACAGTTATAATTTAATAACTTTATTTGTTCTATGTCTCGCAATCAAGATCTAATGTAATGGATATAAATCAACGTCAAAGTACTTTAGAGTTAATCAAATAACCGCCTGTTCTGTATAAAGAATAACACAAACAGTAGTAATATATGAAAACAAATAACATCCAAACAAATAGCGGAGGGAAGTCGTTTTTTGAAAATCAAGCGACACTACAAAAGTTACTAATAGCAATGAAAACTGGAAACAAGTCCATGTAAATAGCCAAGGTGTATGAATATCAAATCTAAACCAATAAGAAGTTGTTTTGTTGATGCTAAGAAACGGACACTAAAAATAGAACTAAAAAGGTAAACAAACCAATGAAGGGTAATTAATTATTTTAATGCTTAAAATAATTCTGTTGTCGCTTCGGTCTTGACCTCCAAGTAATGTAAATAAAGTTTTAAAACCGCCAAAGTTCAAATTCAAACATCTTACAAACGGCATTGTTATCAAAACTTGTAAGTTTGTTTGTATTTATGTTCAGTATTATTAACTCACTAGACACTGTTGTTGCCGAAATACTTGTTATAAACTTAGAAAACTGTATAAGAATTGTATTTATTTTTCCCATCCTGACATACGTTTACAATACCGGTATAATACAATAGAGGATTAATCCACCCTTTTCGTGTATTAAAATCTACAGAAACACAATACTTCATCCTACGGCTCAGGATTTAACTTCTGCAAATGTTGATGCACAAAAACATGTATTCGACACATTCTTGTAGAATATAAGTATGCGACTGATATGGTGATTCTACGATATGTTGTTAATAAGGAAACCGTTTTCATATTAATTTTATCTCGCCTGTGTGTTATGTTTGATAACAAGGTAACTGGGGGCATTTATTGCAGTCAGCGGTTTTGCATGGTGTCAGAACCGGTAGGACATCATAGAGTGCTCGACTGTTCTCAAGGCTTGATAGCTTAATAGGAAGCTAAATCTTGGTAATGAAGAATTTTCTATAATTAAAAGGGCCATAATTCTGTCACAATCCACGATAGAGTTATATGCTTTTAACAGTGAACTTATATTATACTCCGAATAAGTGTATTAGTTTTCATCCTATTCCATAATGTAATTTTTACAAAACCAACTCTCATGCAAAACCTTACCCAAACTGTAAAGCTGACGTATTTTGTGTACAATATCGCTCTCATCGAGCTAAATGGTTTTATCCGTAATGCATGTTTTCCCTTTGAATGTACCACTATTTGCAGGAATCCCAGTTTATTTGTGTGTTATTTATATGTAGAGTTTTGATCATATGAATTATCTTTAGCATAGGCATTTGTCCAAAAATTATCATTTAATGGTAGACATCTTGTATTTTGAAGCCAGGCTACCAAAGCATTTGTCTAAGAAATTACTATTTTTGACCTGCAATGTTAAGCTTTATCATTTTCATGGCATAAATAACTCAATTTTGTCATGTCCTTTGTACATTGTACATTTTTGCGGCCATCTTGGATTTTGGCGGCCATTTGGATTTTTGAAAAATGGATCCCAGGCTTCAATACAGTCGAACTTCGTTCGCTCAAACTCGGAGGGTCTGTGCAAATTTGTTTGAGAGATCGGTAGTTCGAGCAAACCGAGGATGGACTATTATCAATTAGGACATAGACATAAACGTTTTCCAGCTTACATCTGTCGAATGATAAATACGTCTCAATATAATTGTGTGTTAGTACATCAGTCCGTGGAATGCGTCATTTATTTTAAATATTAGGAATTAGTATCCCAGTGTTTTCAATTGAGTATTAACTGAACACTGTGTTAATCTATATTCACGCATATTGTAAATGGTTGAGTTCGATTAGGCAATAATTTTCCAATCTTGTTGAACAATGTTCAATATATATTTGTATGTTTATTATAGGATAAGACTAATTTTAAACAATGAATTAATTAAATATTAAAAAAAAAACAACAAAAAAACATTTAACAGCAGCATTTATTTGTAGTTATTTACTTATATAAACACACGTAGAGATATCAATAGATAATCACGTTACATGCACCCTGAACGTAATTAAAGCCTTCCGAGTAAACGTCATCTATTTATTGACTTGCATATTTCACTTATTTCCCCGAGTTATTTTCTTTTTATCGTTACTACAACAACAACAAAAACATTTTATTTGCATAAATGTTATAACAACATTATAGCCATAAAGTATATATAATGTAAACAGTGATATAAGTTCAAATGTAAGAAAGTACAAAAAGGTTAGCACTGCAAGTATAAAAATGAGTCTATTGCACGATGCAAAATAAACATATTTGCCTAAACCAATTAATTCTTTAGGTGACGTTAGTAAATACAGCAAATGAACAAAATTATCATAACAAACAAATCGGTTACAACACCTCCAATTAAAATTGATTGCCTTTCTCACGATCACGAGGTGTTAAAAATATGTGTCGCCGGCTGTCACTTATTTAGAACATGTCGACCTACAACTTTTGATGTCTTTTTGTGTTCAATCGAAAAGTTGTGATTTTCACTATATTTCTGCCGAAAGGACCAGAGATCAGGTTCGAGAGTTCGAGTGAGCGGTGTTCGAGCGATCCGAAATAGAACAATATATTATTTAGTAATTTGAAATACTTTTTCCTATCATCATGTCAATTTTCATCGTTTTCACAGAAAGTGCAATTTGATTTCATTCATATGCGTAAAATTAGAAGATGTTGCATTTATTTTAAAGGGATTTACTTTAAGCATAAAATATTTTTGTTTGACAATATATCACAATTATTAGCAGAATATCAAGATCTTGTGGGTGTTCCGAATCACCCGGATCAAAGCCCAAAACAGGCTGCACAGGCTGTTCGAAAAGAATTACTTATTTTCACAAAAAACACGAAATCTTATATGAATACCAGATTTCTTAACTTCAAACCTTCAAAGTATTTCCCGTAACTAGAAATGCATAATTTTAGATTTAGGTAGAGTGCTAAGGAACTCGAGAACTCAATGCCTGTCTTAACCGATATTTTTGAAAAGTTGTTTTTAAGTTTTGGAAAAATACAAAATGGCAGGGGGCAAGCTCTGGAAAATACGGGGTGAGGTATTAGGGAAAACATTGGCTTTCTGTTGTTTAAAAAATCGCAACTATTGCAGAGGCGTTATAATGAAGAAGACAAAAATTGTTGAACGTCGTTTATTTGTATTTCGTTCAGTTTCTCCAGCAGGAAGTCTCTGTAGTACTACCCTGTTGTATGTTTCCCCCTCTTGACTGGTCCTTGATTTGCAATGTATTTAATTGAAAAGAAAATTATGTACATACATTTTTTAGCGCGAAAGGTTTTTTTTTTTTTTTTTTTGTCGATGACAGGTCTTTAGAATTTACTTGTTGCACCTATTTCATTATTTTGTTTTTGTACTGGCTCAAAACATTCAGGTTTCAACTCCAGTTACTACATTAGCTTATTTTGATTGGTCATACTATGTAAACATTTGGTGTAGTTTTTTAAATTTCAGTATTCAGTATCTTCAGAGCAAATTGTACAACAATCGATATTGATATACCATTTGTGTTATATTAAGCACCGTCTACCTAGCATCTTTCTTAATGATTTAATCTATTTTTGCGACGTTTTCTTTTGCTGTTGCACGCTTTGGTCTGTCTAGTTTTCAACGGATTGTTGGCCGGAACCAGTTTTCTTTTCCACATACGAACAGTGTTATAGGACAGCAAAGTATTACAATAAACAACTCTAATTTCGTTTGAAATATCTTTCAACAAGAGAGCATAAGCCCGTTTTGCTTTTTTCTTATCTATACTTTTGCCAGTCTGTGTTTACCTAAATGGCAAATTTGCTACACATTGAACAATTTCATCGGTACGTGTAGTTATTGAATAGAGCTATATAGTCGTATCGAGACATTTCGAAATTTGCTAGTGAATATTGAGTTATAGCACAATAAGCAAATCTTTTAAACAGACCTCGTCAATACCGACAATTGGTCACCAAGAGTCAAAACAGAAAACGTCCTAAAGGACACTGTGATTGCAATTGACTTAAAAATCGAAAAATAAATTTACAAAGACATGGCGTAAATGATAAAGGCATTTCACAAAAAATCAAATATTCAAATGATAATACGTGCGCTTCTAAATAGAATCGTAATGTATTCTTATTTTTGCTGACGGTAAATGAAAGGAGTAACTGCTTGTAAGGATGAGTTAAAGTGATAGTTTTAAATTGTCAGTTTAAGCTCGGTTGTAATTAAACTTCTATTTGATTTGAATTAATCACGAGTTACCTTCTAGGAACTAATAATTATTTCATATGAGAAAAATGAGCCTGTATGGGTGACGAAGCTATCTTACTACCCGGAAACTGCTTACTTTAAAGCTTCTTGCTTTGTCAAATACATTCGTTGGTATTAACAAGGCTAAGCATAATGTATTTAATATGTCATTCAGAAAACAGTACTAAACTATTTTTAAATAAACGATAAACGGTCAAAAGAAAACAAAACCAACATATTTCCAAAGACACACATTTTATTTTTATGTACATATAATAACACACGTTTAATTTGCTGATGATAAAAAGGTAATTCCTTTCTTTATTTTCTAAAATATTGTTACTGAATTTATTAAATCTAAAGATCAAGTTTGATGTTTTATATTCATTTGATTAACATCCTATTTCTACCGTGTCGTCATAATTATGATTTGAAAACATAAACCAGAGATTTCAAGAGCATAATAGATGCATCATTTCAAATATTCTGTTCTGAATTGTATACAGACATATTTATTAACAAGCATAAAATTACAAATATAAACGGACAATATCCTTTGTTTTTATGTAAAAGAACAACAACATTGTACTATAAAGAAGAGAGATTATTGGTTCAACTCGATTCAAGATAGTCATTTCACAAAAATCAGCTTTTCATGCTCAAGAAGACAAAGTAGTACCTTTAAACAAAACCGCGTAATTGTATTGCTGGCTAAAATATGAAATATTAAAATACTGATAATTGCAAAATGAACATTTATTGTATTACACACATGAAAAATAAGTTTAAAACTCAACAAATCACAGGTAAACACTTTGAATACCTAGTGTCATTAATAAAGAATGGCCAAGTTTAATTGACATACCAAATATAACAAGCTTCCAAAGATAGTTTGTGCATTCCCATATTCAAATTAGACATATTCAGTGATAATTTCCTAGATTTCAAAACATTTCTGCAACAATTTTTTTTATCAAAAGATAACAATGTTTTAGAATTGATTTTCCCAACACAGAAAAATGTGTAATGTTACTCATTTATAACAAGAAAAGAACACACACGCTGTTAACCCATTTAATTAAAAAATTGTCAACAAAATTCTGACGATCTCCTACTCAGTCCAAGTTATACGCTTTCAACAACAACAACAAAAATGTTTAACATTGTATTTACAAATATTTTGTTTTGAAAAATGAATTAATTTCTTCGTTCCCTTCAATATTATACTTTTGAAGACATTTTCAAAATTTTATTGAAAAGATTTATTATGAAGAGAAACACACACTTTGAAGTATTTTAATGCTACACTTTTCAACTTATATGTTGTTTTTATTCACCCACCTAAAATACCTTATTAAAATACCTAACATAAATCCAGTCAAATACATGAGAACCACTACTTTGATACTATTCAACATATTGGACAAATGTGATTGCTTATATCTATAAACATATTCAGTTAGTTTGATTTTCTAGTTGTCAACATGATATAGCATGAAATTAGTTATTCACTTCGTGTAAGGATTGGACAGGAAATTATAAAAACTAATAACGCAATATCCTTGTAACTTAATGTGCATCACATTATCATATTTGAATTTAATATATTTCAAACAATATTTGAAAAATGTCATGGTGCAAGGTTGTCGCTTTATGAGAGGTAAGCAATTTGGAAAATGCATGTTAAAACTTTAATACAAAGAGCTCTATTACAGATTATTTCCTATGTACTGAAAGTTTGTACCCCCCCCCCCTTAAAAATGCCCCAAAATCGTATGTGTCTGCTTTTATCAGTTTCTCCAAAGTTTCTGATGTCATCGTCAGTGTGTCATTCTTTTCTCATATAACTAAATGACTTCCAAACTCATGTTACTTAACTAAGTTACAAGCAATCCGGACTTAGCCTAGCAAGATAGATTTTAATGTATCGTAACCTTTTACATACACGTAATCAAACTTTTATTCTTTTGTCCGGTTTTACATTTCATGTTAAACCTGTTTACTACAGTGTGTATATATTTCAGCTACTGCTGAATATATAACTATCATAGTTCTGCCAGTTAGTAAAAGAATCTCCAAAAAGAAGCACATTGTAATTGACTTAAGTATTTGTGTTTTAATAATATGTGGTATTGACTGTTGTGACGCTTGTGATTTAAACTTTAGATTATCGCCACTACAATTCTACTTGTCAGATATTTTGTATGTTGTTTTTTCTTGGGTTCAAAATTGTAAACTATTGGGTTATTTTTTGGGGTACAATATTGATTTCGATAAAATATGGCATGACCGTTTTCTTAAATTTACTAGAGTATTAAATCTTCAAAGTCATCAAATTGTTTTTCATTTAAAGGTAAAAGTACAATTCTAAATTAGCTTTTTCAAAATTTATTTATTATATTACGGCAGATATTATTCCAGAACATTATTTAGTTTTGTTTCAAAGAGTCTCTTTTAGATTTATATGGAATTCATCTTTCGAACCTATTTCGAGAAAAACATTATATCTACCTTTTAAAGATGGCGGTTTAAATATTCCTAATATTAAATTAAGATGGTATTCTCTCCTTTTAAATCATTTACAAGATATTATTTCAAATCATTCTCCCCCTTGGTTTTACTTTGCGAAATACAGTGAAAGTTGAGAAAACCGGACGGCGTTCGGACCGAGGGTTTTGTCCGGTTTTCTCAGGGGTCCGGTATTCTCAATGTCCCCTTCAGCTATTCAGGGTCCTATAAACCGAGCAATAACTTACAAAGGATGCTGAACGTATATTTGCATTTTCATGATCATGAGTAAGTATATTGCTTAATAAAGAAATGATAAAAATACTATACAATATGTTTTAATTGTTTTTGTCCCATTATTGCATATAAATACAATAAACTTTTGGATTTAAACGAACAGCAGTTACCTCATAACGATAAAGTCCGATTACAACCGCATATGTTTACATTTGGGTAATGATGGGTGGATTTAACGAACATAGTTAACTTTGTTTGTTTATAATAATAATGCCCCAATTGTAAATATTGCCTATACCATATTTGTCAGATAAAGATTTTAAAAGTAGGTCTCGGAAAAGTTTCACTGTCTTTAACTGATTTAAATTTGTCACTTATGGACAGCTCTCGTCGAATTCTTTTAGGCCATGGAATAGAATTTAGCGCTGATAAATGTCGTTTCCGTCGCGTTGTCATTTTGGGAAACGAATATACAAAAAGCAATGCAGTATAATAATATTCTATTTTTCATTCATACTGATTTTAACTTATCAATTTCTCGTGCATTTTGGCATTTATATAAAACGGTAACATCTATACCTTACAATGAATCAAACTGTAAAAAGAGTCATAATTAACAAATCAGATAATCATTGTTCCGTTACCGCTCAGTTAGCGTATTAGACACAACCAATTGATAAGTACACAAGGTTATTCACACCTTCGTCGTCCGGTATTGTCAGGGTAATTGTCTATATAATGGACTTTGTAGTCCCCTTTCAACCGTCCGATATTCGGTTTTTACAGATTCCGGTATTGTCAATGTTTAATACAATAGTTTAAAGAAGGGAAAATTTGGGACTGAATTATTCGTCCGGTATTTAGAGAGTTCCGATTTTCTCAGCGTCCGGTTTTCTCAAATTTCATGTCAAATCTTTGCATGAAAATAATTTTCCACATAGTGAATCTTGTCCCCCATTTTATAAAATGTGTTTAAAAGCTCTATTATATCTTACTGAAAAGATTCCAGATTTTACGTTTAATTCTTTCCCGTCTAAAGTTTATTATATCTTTTTGTTAGACACAGACTATATGATTAAATGCAAAACTTTATTTCCGCAACTTAATTTCAAAAATGTTTTTTCAAATATTTTTTCTAATGCAATTGATCCTGCCCATAAGAATATTTGTTTTAGACTGGTACATGACGTGGTTTATGTAGATTAATATTTGTATTGTAAACGTATATCTAGGAAAAAAATATGCTATTTCTGTAAAAACATCGAAACGGTTTCACACTTATTTATCGAATGTTCTTACTTCAAACCTCTTAATAATATAACTATATATTTACTAAAAACTTTAAGTGAAAATAAAATTAAATTTAGTGAAAAGGTTTTTAGATTTTTTGATTTACCTAAAATCAATAATGATATCAAATACACATGTTTAATCATTTTATCAATTTCTAGATATATAATTTGGTCTACACGCAATAATGTTAAACACCATAATAAAAAAGTTTCTGAAAGGGCTGTTATTGAAAAGTTTCTGTCTATTTTAAGATATAGAATATATTTAGATGAAAAACGTTTTAATTCCCTTCACTTTTTAAATATTTGGGCTCAGCATGGTTTCGCATCTTTAAACGAAAATGATATGTCCTTTAATAAAATGTGTTTCATTGATTTCTATATCAGGAAACTGAATTTGAAATGATAATTTTGCTGCTGTTTGTTCTTTTCTTTCTCTTTCCAGGATGGTGGCCGTTATTATCATGATGTGCCTTTAATCCCATCGTCCTGGAAAGGGAGAGAAACTGTACACTAATGTCTGTTACTTGTATACATAAGTTACTTCCCTTTTTATTTTTTCTTATAACTCATACGGATAAATAAGATCTTTTTCTGTTGAATTGTATAAGATAGATTGGCCCAGCTTGCATGCTCTAGTCAGTCTGTCTTCTACAGTTTATATATTTTTTCTCATCAATCTCCAAGTTCATTATAGTTCTCATTTCGTATATTTTTCGTGTATATTCTGTCTGCTGTTGTTGTTTTCTTCTCTTTTCAGGATGATGGCAGTTTGTCTCTTTGGTGTTTATTTACTCCTTCGAGATGGTGGTGTCATCCTGGAAAGGGGAGAGAACTATGTATATGTCTGTATATTATATTTACATAAAATATTTTCTTTTATTTTGTTTGTGGGGAGCTGTGTGGGACAGATTGAGCCCAGTTTGCACACTTTTGCTTGGTCTGTCTTATGCGGTTCTCCCGAAACATTCCATTTTCGTCTTACATTATTACTTTTATTTTTAAATAATTTGTTTTCATCATAACACATACCTGTTTCGTATAAAAGCATTTATAGAGACCGTGTATATATTTATTTATTTCATAAATCATTATAATATGTAACCCAGTCTAGGGATCATTATTTCATTCATTTATTTTCTCTATATATCATTCTCATATCACTCACTTTCATTGTATATGTAACCCAGCTTGGGACCATTACCTCATATCAATCATTTCCTTCATTATTATATATACATGTTTCATCTAAAGTATTTTTCTTTGTATATTTTCAGGTATGTGTGTTTTCATTTATGCGGCTTTGGGATCATATTTTTTTCTCCTAACCTTTCCTTTTTTAAGATAAAGTTGTTTTTCGTATTCAAATTTCATTGTAAATTTTATTCTTTATATATATCACGTTTTTGTCGGACGGGGTTCGGCGGTGATTCCTCGGGTCGGCTGTTTTTCTCAGGCTTCGAGACAGTCGGCTGGGGGTGTCATTCGCCGAGGCCCGTCTGAGTCTCACACCTTATTGGTGGCGTAAGGCTCGGGCCTATTTCGCGCCACCCCGAGATTGTTGACTTTACCCACCAATAAATCTTGGGGTTGCGCGATCTGGGGTTTTTTGTCTTGCGTTATTACATTGTGAAGAATTTCTATTACTTTTTAACTTTTTCTAACTTCTAAAACTATATCAAATGTATCTTTCTTCACTTTAAATAAAACGTGATTCAAATTCATTTAACGATTTATTAAATATAGAAATACCAAAACTTTATCTTTCATAATTATTACTAACATATATAATTGTAAACCCGGTTTCTTTCATTTGCACCTTTAAAATACACACGTCTTCTTGATTAAATTTCTAGTTTTATTTTGTTAAATTAAATACTATGATAATTGTAAAGAGAATAAAATAAAATAACATACAGTAAAACAAGACATTACAAAAAACATTTACTCAGTACTTTTATTTCTTATATTTTGTTGTTCTGTGTTTACGATCTCTCATGCATGTTTGTATGTTCACAAGAATTAGCAAAGCTAATGATTCTGAACATTTTGTTTATTTGGATTTTACGGCACGTCAACACATGAATGGCCATATCGTGCCGAATGCTATAATAGGCTTAAAATATTATGTAAAACTTTGTAAATGATAATAAAAAAGAGCCAATCAGATCCTTGAATACAAGTTTATCTCTTTCAAATAATCGATGATGTTTTTTGATGGAATTGTATTAAAGAGTTCTTTGAGTGAGTTTACATTATAAAATCTGTTACGGGTCTGTGAAAAATCATGACATTCCAGAAGAAAATGCTTGACAGTAAAATTTTCATTACAACCTACACAGAAAGGGGCATTGTCATTCGTGAGGAGATAAGAATGGGTAACTTTAGTATGTCCAATTCGGCATCGAAGAAGAACTGTTTGATCATGGCGGTTTGACAAAGACAGAGATGGTGACACATCAAGAGATGGGTTTATATCATGAAGTTTATTAAAGACGGCATTGTCCCAATTTGCTTTCCATTCAGATGATTATAGTTGTTCTAAAATCACAAGCAGGTAACAATAAGTCAGTTTTTTGAAAATTTAATGCTTGTTTAGCTAAAGCATCTACTTTTTCATTTCCTCGTATACCTACATGACTTTGAATCCAATATAATTTAACAGATTTTTTTTAAGTATATCATGAAATCGTAAAAGAAGTTTCTTTATCATGATATTGTCAGATTTTTTATTTTTAATGGATATTAAAACAGAAAGCGAGTCAGAAAATATCACAAATTTATCATGGGTATGCTGTTCTATGTATGACAATGCTAAATCTATAGCTTTTGCTTCAGCAGTAAAAATTGATGCATTATCTGGTAACCTCATACTAGATGTAAAATCATTTTCATACACAGCCGCACCTACTTTGCAACCTTCCTTTGAACCGTCCGTATAAATATGTATAAAATTTTCATGTTCTTCCTTAATTGCTAGAAACTTCTCTTTGAAATGTTCATGTGAATTTGATGACTTTTTTATATTTGAAAGGTTAATATTTATTTCAGGGGCATTGTAAGTCCAAGGTGGAACATCCTCATCGTCATTTTGAAGGATACTGACAGGATTAATTTTAAGTTTATCTAAATCATCTTTTAAACGAATGCATAATGGTTTAATTTCCTTTGGTTTGTTAACAAATTTTTCAATATAACGTGGTTTGAAAATAATATTTTTGGCTGGATTTTTGCTATTTGATGAAATTCTAGTTGCGTATGGAAGTGATAGCTTTTTTTGACGAAGATAAAGCGATGGTTCCCCAGCTTCCGCATATAGACTTTCTACAGGTGAGGTGCGAAATGCACTTAAAGCTAACCGTAAACCCTGGTGATGTATGGTATCTAGCATTTGAAGATATGATTTTCTTGCAGACCCATATACAACAGAACCATAATCTAATTTTGATCGGATAAGACTTCTGTATAATTTCAGTAATGTGGAAGAATTTGAACCACAATTTGTACTTGATAAAACCTTAAGTAAATTTAAAGCTTTAAGGCATTTAGTTTTCAAATGTATAATATGTGGTATAAAAGAAAGTTTTTTGTCAAATATAATTCCTAAAAACTTAGCTTCATCAACTACTGGAATTTTAGAACCAGATATGTAAAGTTCAGGGTCATTATGGTGTTTCCGCAATCGACAAACATGAACACATTGAGTTTTTGACTTTGAAAATTTAAAACCATTTTCTATTCCCCACTTTTGGATTTTATCTCAATTTTGTTGAAGTTGCCTTTCAATTGTTCTCATACTTTTCGATCGATCGGGTATGCATGAGAGTGATATGTATTTAAGTGTATTTTGTTGTTAAGGTATCCCATCCATGCTTGGTGTCCGCGATGGCACGTATTACGTGACATTGTTGATATCAAGTATGCATGAGATAGACGTGTGTTATTAATAAAATTTATTGTTAATGTTAAAATTCACATGTATATAAATATATTTGTTAAGTTTTCCTCTTTTAAAACCGGGTCCTACTGCTTTACAGTAGGATTTTTATTTGTAAATATACTGAATAAATTTATGAAAAAGAAAAAAAGTGCCTCCAGGAAGAGACCCTTCCATTGCACTTCGGTTGGGTTGAAGCCTGCGATTACCCCTAATGTGGGTAACTCGGGTACGCAATTTATTTGTGTGGGGGTCTGCGTTCGCGCTAACCCCTGTCTAATTGAAACATTAAATCAAGCTCGCGGAATTAAAGGCTCATTGTGCCTTAGAAATGCTAGCAATTTTATTTCTCAAAATCTTCTAATGTTTGGTATCTCGTTACAGTTTTCAAAGTATTGAATGAAAAAAGTAGATTCTATTGATCTTTGGCGGCAAACTGTGCATTTAAAAAAAAAAAAAAAAATTCTCAAACAAAATTTAATGCTATCTGTACTGCACTGGCACACCGTAACAGTGATTATTCGACCGTTGTCAAGGACAGACAGACAGACGTACGGAATCGTATGTGAGTTGGTCTATTGCTCGTGTGTACGGGTGTACATTTATGTGGAATATCTTGGTATTTACTAATGCATGGTGAGAAAAGTATGCACCGTATATATGTAAATGCGAATTTTGTCTTGGCCGGGAAATAATTCTACAAAAATAAGGGATAGTTCCATATATGAGCATAAAGGATAGTACTGTATAAATGTTTGAATGGGTCCGACTTTTAAATATTTTAAAAGGAAAACCGGAAGTACATCATAGTATCAGCGAAATTCTCGTATATAAGCCGTAAAGAATTACATTCTAATGTCTACGGCCATATCACGTTGAAAACACCGGTTCTCGTCCGATCACCGAAGTTAAGCAACGTCGAGCCCGGTTAGTACTTGGATGGGTGACCGCCTGGGAATACCGGGTGCAGTAGACTTTTGATTTTTTTTTCATTTTCATTTTTTTTCCCGTGTTAGATGAAGTTTTATGATTTTCTATCTGTCATATTACTGTATGTGAGCGATAAATGCCCGAAAAAATAGAAGAAAACAAGAAATATTCGCGGACAGAGATAATACAGGCGGTGTAGTGTGTGTGTATTTGTTACTTTTTGTTGCATTTTTGTTAAGTAAAACTTATTGAGGAAACATTTCGCCCAGCTAGTATACAACCGGAACAAGCTATGTACATGTTGCGAAACTTTTACTATTTCTAGGCACGAAGTGGACGGAACGAGGCACGGGATATGATGCTGGCACAAGCCTTATTATATAATAACGTCAACGTGTACAGGAAATGACGTAAACGACGTAACGTCAGTAGCATCAGCTCCATGGTGGTCACGTCGCCGCTTCCACTATAAGTGCAGCCTGACTGACATTACGAAATAAGGTAAGAAAAGGCGATTTGAATCACAACAAGCTAATAAAAATGTCGGTTCAACGTACTGAATATGTTTTCCATACGTCGGATGGTAGCTCGAATTCGGAATTCAGTTAAAAAAAGGAGCGGGAGATGACCGTTATTGTAGCGGTCACATATTAGTTTTAACAATACATAGAGCCTATGACTGGCGATTCTTTTTACTGATTTTGGGCGTTTGGCTCGTGTTGTGAGAATTGCACACACGGGCGGAGTACATCTGAACTGCTAACCGGGAGACTGTTGTAATTTAGTGAAATAAAATGTTTCATTGTCGGAGTTGAGGCATACTTACCTGGTACAGAAGCTACCGTTTACAGAGTATTTTTTGCGGCGATTTCTTTTTTATACTTGCAGAATGTTACGTCCGGTGGTGGAGTTAAGGTCCTTGGACCAGCGGCACTACAATGTCAACGTCGTGAACAGGAGCGTTAAGATTTCTGCGAAGGGCCTTGGCATGGCAGATGTTGTGAAAATTGTGAAAGACCAGGGGATCGAGCCTTCGAACATCGAAGCAATCACGTCTGGAAGACCTGGGGATAATGGAACTACCGTGGTGTTTAAGAGGAGCGAAGATGTCGACCTTTTGAAAGGTAAACCTTTATACTTTAGAGGTCAGCCTGTCCACTTTGTCGCACTCGGCAAGCAAATTGTCTCGTTAAAATTGCACTGGCTGCCGTTACACATTAATGACACGGCTATACATGAGATGCTTAGTCAATTTGGACATGTTTTAGATGTTAAAAGACTGTCTTTTCTTGATCAAAATGTAAGAATGTCGAATGGCGTAAGACTCGTTACCTTAGAAGTCTCTGAGGTCGAAAGAAGGTCAATACCGCACCTCCTTAAATTTGATGATGGTTTGTCAGTATTGCAACCGAGCCTGCAACATTTTCAATTTTGCCGTGTTGGGCTTTCTTTAGGGATTCTGTATTTATCTATTTTATGATTACATCCGTGTTATTTGTGCCGTGTGGCGGCTTTAAAAAGTCTCCCCGTACATTTAATCAATGATGTTATATTTTCGATCCTTGAAGATCGTTCAACACGACATTATTGTTGTGCTTGTGGTGTTTTTAGTTTCAACTTTTCGGCATTTTCTAGTTGGGTGGTTCAAATGTTCCTACTTGAATAATGTTGAATCACCCTTAGGATATGTTGCCTGCTTTTTTAATTTGTCTTTTGACGTCTTATCTGTGATGCGCAGGCTTCATAACCTCTGATCCCCTTTCAAAATTCCATTTTATTTAGTTCCACCCATTGTTTTCTCGTTTAGGGCACATGCTTTTTATTACTAGGGGACCATACGCCGCTTTTCATGGAATGGCACGGAAGTGTCACATTGAAGGTTCCATGATAACCGCCGTATGAACACATTTGCGGATGTTTCTAAATTCAAAATTTACTATTTCACGTTTAAATGTTGAATTCTGCTTAAGCCGGTGCTAAGAGGCGTGGACGGTAACATGCACTTTCCAGTACCGTCTATGAACAGGCTCAATCAAACCGAGCCTGCAACATTTTCAATTTTGCCGTGTTGGGCTTTCTTTAGGGATTCTGTATTTATCTATTTGATTACCATTTATGGACGTCCTCCACTATGTTTAAGATGTTCACAAGTCGGACACGTTAGTAGGAATTGCCCCTATGGTTACGCCTCTAAAGTGTCCGGTAGTAGTGTTTTTCAGACGCAGAGAAATACTGAAGAAACGGACAGGAACGACCAACAGAACAGCGAAACAACAGAAAAGGACAGTGAGCACGAGAATGACGATGTTGTTAGTGATGGTGAAAATGAGAATGACAGGGAGAATAATACAGAGAATGATACTGATGAGGAGGAAACAATGGAAAGCGAGAATGAGGCCAGAGGCAGAAAAAGAGGAGAGCAGGTATTGGATGATTCCTTTAGAAAAAATTTTCCACCATTAAAAACAAGAAGACCGTCCCAGGTCGTCCCAAGAAGTATTGAATCTCGCAACTCTTTCGCCGTCCTGGCATTAGACCCGGAAGATCCACCATTGGTGATTGACGAGTCTGATGTCAGGCACGGTGATTTATCTGGGACGGGAGATGGCCATCTTTTATCTGATAAATGATAGGTTTTGTCTTTTTTCGGCGTAGCTGTATTAAAATGGATTTTGACCTAGATTTGTAACAAATGAAATTGTTAGTTACAAAATCTTCAGCTTAAAGAGGGTGTTTTTCATTGGTGGAAAGACTGGCTGTTATGAAATTTAAGGACAAATTCGTAATCTTTAGTTTACTTGTCTCTAAGAATAAAGTTGTATTAAAAATATTTATACAATCGTAAACTAAATATCACAACGTTATGACCAAAACAAAGATATATCAAAATACAAAAATATACAGTACATATGATTTCATGTACAATTTATTTTGTTGATAATATTAACAACAAACCCAACTTTTTGTTTTTCAGCTTTTACTTAAACATTCGATTACTACTCACTCGTACTTTATTTGCCGTAGCTTTTCTGTTTCCTATGAAAATGAACGATATTTTTGATCAACAAAAAGATTCTCCAGAGCTGATATGAATTGCGAAAATTAATATATTTAAAATGCCACATTGTCATAAAGAATCGCAAAACTTTCAGTATTATTTTTTGTGCGTAATAATAACAAATTAATTTATTCATAGTTATTCGGCGTTTGTTTACACCGGTAGGTAAATTGATCGAAATACACCCCAATTGACTACCTCAATCTGAAACTGTCTCACTTGATAATCAGTGTCATTGATGGGTTATACAAAATTGAGTTTAGTACTTATTATAAGAAAAATAGATATATTTCTGTATATATGGAACAACATTTATATTTTACATTCCACATTTAAAGTACATTGTAAAATATAACCTGTGTAGGTGTACGACACGTAGCCATGCCAGTAGGCTTAACTAGTACCTCCACCTCATACCCCTAGTATATACAAAATACTAGTCAAGCTGTGCAATTTTTAATAGAAATCCTTTTTTCATAAAATACATAAGTATAACTTTTACTAGTAAGGTTATGTTTAACTTTTGATTTAAGTCTTCAATTATTCATTTTCATTGCCAGATAGATAAGAAGGCATTATAAATAGTATAGTTCAGAGTTGATATGTTCCATTGATTGTTTATTACAGTTTGTATTCTTTTATAAATAAAAGATATAAACAACAAAAGATTTTGGTGTTATTATCATGACCTAATAATTGCAGCATTTTATTCACAGAAGTGCTTTTACAAAATAAAGGTCAGATACATATAAGTTAATATTTTTTAACAATAAAATTCAAGTTGTCAGCTGATTGTGGCCTTTGCAGTCTCTAAATTTGGTAGTGTGATTGGTTATTATCTGGTATTGACTTTGAATAGTAGTCAAAAGTCACGGTGACAAAAAAAGCTTCTAGCATCTATAATAACATGACTAATTTGTTGACATTATAGGAGCATACATGTTTCAGCTAAGTTTAGACAAAGTTTCTGTCATAGATTATACTAGTAACCACCAAATATATTTCAATTTAGACATTTATAGTGTCATTTATATTGTTATAAAGTATAAATATAATTAATTTTGAAAATATTATAAAGCTATGAGACATTTTGCACTGAATATACGCCAATTATCTTTTTTAAAGATATTTCTTGTTTCCCTTACAACTACACATGAATATGGACTCTGAGTTTAGCATAATGGACATACACACTTTTACTCATGGCTGGAATCGAATCGGACCGAATATCGACTATGATTTTAGAAATCCTCTCTTATGTTTTTTGATTACGTTATTGTTCATTTTTGTCAAAAGTATGTATTTATATACTTACCAAATCTTACCTTTTATCCTTATTTACATAATGTCATGTTCTTCTATCTTCAACCTGAAAAATAAAATAATGATTTTTATTAGAATATATAGCTATAAAACTAGTCGAATTAATCTCTCATTGAAAATACCTTTCTTCAGTAAATTTTCTATCCACGGACATGTGCAAGTTTACAATACTAACATTTTTTGTTACATTCCAATCTATAAATTGTACCGTTTTACGCATAATTCATGTATTTATAATGTGTCGATTTTTCTTAACATTCCATTCTTGTCAAATACCATACTCCAAGTATATCTTATTAAATTATTCAATAAAAACAACATTCCTTTCCTAAGGTACCGTTTTCCTTTCATCATAAAACTGAACGATTGTCACTCTAGTGGTCAACTTATTTTTTATCGTGACACTACATTACACGATTTAACGAAATTACTCGACTATAAAAATCATATTTTCCCTTTCCTTTATTGCCTCTTTTTAAATACACATTTTTACAATGTTATCTTTACACGATTGATAAAGAATACCGATGTAAAACCAATAAATTATTTCTTAGTCAATTTATAATAGGTTGTTTTTACAGCTTTCGCGTTTATTTTACTGATAACATTTTTCTGTATCGTCTGCTTATATATACAAAGTTTAACATTGTAATTTTTTCGCTCAGTCACAAATTGAATTTTCTCTTACTTACAAAAGTACATGACCTTGAACTTTTGTTTAATCTTGCACAGTTTAGCCCCTTTACAGTAACTTATTCTTTTTCATATTCAGTCATTCAACATTTATTTCCCTTGTTTTGTTATTCTAAATATAGACTTCATATATATTTTAAAAATACTATAATACACAATGACTGATTTAAACTTATATACTTTAAACATAAATGGATTAAGATCCAATGATAAAATAAATGATCTTAAAATGTTCCTTTCTTCTTGTAATATTGACGTTCTTTGTTTACAAGAAACCCATGTTGATAATATTAATTTATCTAAATCTATTGAAAAGAGGTTAAACTTAGAAAATAAAATTCTATGGAGTTTTGGTCAAAGCAACAGATGTGGTGTTACGATTATCTTTGTGAATGCTGATATGAAACTTTGTAGTTATCAAGCAGATTTTGACGGCAGATTTATCTATGCTGACTGTCAACTTAACGACAATAAATTTCGAATTTGTAATATTTACGCACCTGTTTCAGATACAGAGCGAAGTGATTTCTTTGAAAATATATTTCCACATTTTGTTACTTCAAACAATTTGTTACTTTCGGTGATTATAATTTTATTTTTGATACCAATATAGATAAAATAGGTGGTAATCTTGAACGTGGCACTTATGGTTCTAAAATATTTTCTCAAATTATTAGTAAATTTAAACTTATAGATTCTTTTCGTTCCATTCATCCTAATTAGAGATCAGTCTCATGGTGTAATAATAATAAAAATAATCCAATGGGTTGTAGACTAGACCGGATTTATATACCTCGTCATTTTAAAGATTTAATATTAAAGTGTGATATTTTACCTTGTTGTTTTTCTGTTCATGATTTTGTATTTCTTAAACTTAAATTAAATGAAACAATAACTTTTGGCAAATCATATTGGAAATTAAATAACAGTATTTTAGATGATGAAACTTTTATACAGAATTTCGAATTTATTGGCAAATTATTTCAAGAACTGAATGTTATACTTTAGAGTGGTGGGATAAAATGAAATAATTAATTAAAGATTTTTGTATAGACTATAGTAGAAGTAAAAATAAAGAAACTTTTTCAGAAATAAATAAACTTAGATCTCAATATCAAAACACAACTGATTACTCGAAAAAGAAGAGATTTTATCTAAACTTAAACTTTTAGAAAATAGGTATTCTAAAGGTCAAATTATTAGAAGTTAATTGATAGCAATGAAAATCCATCTAAATATTTTTGTAATTTCGAACAATCAAAAGGTTCTGATAAAACAATTTTCGAAATTAATGATAATGACGAAATTAAGAATTCATCACTAGATATTTTAGACAGTTTTCGTATTTTTTATAAAAATTTATATACAGAAGAACCTGTTAATTCAGACCTTTCCCCTCATTTTTTAAATAATTTACCACAAGTCAATTCATCTGATAATTTACTCCTAAGTAGTCCAATAAATAAATCTGAAATTTTAAATGCCCTTAAACAAATGGATTATACAAAATCTCCTGGTAGTGACGGTCTTTCTTCTTTATTTTACATTAGGTTTTTTTATTTATTTGGGGATGTTTTATTAAAAGTTTTTCAAATTTGTTATGAATCAGGTGAAATGTCTGCTTCCCAAAAGTTATCTTATATTACGTTAATTTGTAAAGATAAAAATAATTCTAAATTAATGAAAAATTATCGCCCTATATCTCTCCTTAATATTGATCGTAAAACTTTATCTAAAATTTCAACAAATAGGTTATCTAATGTCTTACCAAATACTATAGGTGTATCTCAGACCTGCTCTATAAAAGGTAGATCTATTTTCGATAATATACATTTACTTAGAAATATGTTTGATTATGTCGAACAAAAAAACTTAAAAGCATGTTTTATTAATTTGGATCAGGAAAAAGCTTTTGATAGGGTTTCGTGGGAATATTTATTTAATACTTTAAATTCTTTTGGGTTTAACATTAATTTTATTAATTGGATTAAAGTTTTATATAAAGATATCCAGTCTAGTGTAATCATTAATCACCATATATCAGATTCTTTCTCACTTTCGCGTTCTGTTCGTCAAGGTTGTTCTCTTTCTCCTCTTTTATATGTTTTATGTTTAGAACCATTTATTAAAAAAGTTCAAGATAATCCAAATATTAAAGGTATCATTTTTCCTGGTGGTAAGTTCGAGATCAAAATGTCATTATATGCTGATGATAACACAACTGTACTTACAGATAATTTATCAATGAAGGAATTTTTTCATGAAGTAAACTCATTTCAACAAGTCTCTGGGTCAAAAATCAATTATAGGAAATCAAATGGTTTATATTTAGGTAAGTGGAAAAATCGGTCTGACCATCCTTTTGGCATTTCTTAGGTTCAAAATTGTAAACTATTGGGTTATTTTTTTGGGTACAATATTGATTTCGATAAAATATGGCATGACCGTTTTCTTAAATTTACTAGAGTATTAAATCTTGTGTCATCAAATTGTTTTTCATTTAAAATTAAAAGTACAATTCTAAATTCGTTAGCTTTTTCAAAATTTATTTATTATATTACGGCAGATATAATTCCAGAACATTATTTAGTTTTGTTTCAAAGAGCCTCTTTTAGATTTATATGGAATTCTTCTTTCGAACCTATTTCGAGAAAAACATTATATCTACCTTTTAAAGACGGCGGTTTAAACATTCCTAATATAAAATTAAGATGGTATTCCCTTCTTTTAAAACATTTACAAGATATTATTTCCAATCATTCTCCTCCGTGGTTTTACTTTGCGAAATATTGGATTGGGTTACAATTAAGAAAATTTAATGAATCTTTACATGAAAATAATTTTCCACATAGTGAATCTTGTCCCCCATTTTACAATATGTGTTTAAAAGCTCTATTACATCTTACTGAAAAGATTCCAGATTTTATGTTTAATTCTTTCCCGTCTAAAGTTTTTTATATCTTTTTGTTAGACACAGACTATATGATTAAATGCAAAACTTTATTTCCACAACTTAATTTCAAAAATGTTTTTTCAAATATTTTTTCTAATGCAATTGATCCTGCTCATAAGAATATTTGTTTTAGACTGGTACATGACGTGGTTTATGTAGATTACTATTTGTATTGTAAACGTATATCTAGGAGAAAATTATGCTATTTCTGTAAAAACATCGAAACGGTTTCACACTTATTTATCGAATGTTCTTTTTTCAAACCTCTTAATAATATAACTATATATTTACTAAAAACTTTAAGTGAAAATAAAATTAAATTTAGTGAAAAGGTTTTTAGATTTTTTGATTTACCTAAAATCAATAATGATATCAAATACACATGTTTAATCATTTTATCAATTTCTAGATATATAATTTGGTCTACACGCAATAATGTTAAACACCATAATAAAAAATTTTCTGAACGGGTTGTTATTGAAAAGTTTCTGTCTATTTTAAGATATTGAATATATTTAGATGAAAAACGTTTTAATTCCCTTCACTTTTTAAATATTTGGGCTCAGCATGGTTTCGCATCCTTAAACGAAAATGATATGTCCTTTAATAAAATGTGTTTCATTGATTTTTAATTTGAAATTATAATTTTGCTGCTGTTTGTTCTTTTCTTTCTCTTTCCAGGATGGTGGCCGTTATTGTCATGATGTGTCTTTAACCCCATCGTCCTGGAAAGGGAGAGAAACTGTACACTAACGTCTGTTACTTGTATACATAAGTTACTTCCCTTTTTATATTTTCTTATAACTCATACGGATAAATAAGATCTTTTTATGTTGAATTGTATAAGATAGATTGGCCCAGCTTGCACGCTCAAGTCGGTCTGTCTTATGCAGTTTATATATTTTTTCTCATCAATCTCCAAGTTTATTATAGTTCTCATTTCGTATATTTTTCGTGTATATTCTGTCTGCTGTTGTTGTTTTCTTCTCTTTTCAGGATGATGGCAGTTTGTCTCTTTGGTGTTTATTTACTCCTTCGAGATGGTGGTGTCATCCTGGAAAGGGGAGCGAACTTTGTATATGTCTGTATATTGTATTTACTTTTATTTTGTTTGTGGGGAGCTGTGTGGGACAGATCGGCCCAGTTTGCACACTTTTGCTTGGTCTGTCTTATGCGGTTTTCCCGAAACATTCCATTTTCGTCTTGCATTATTACTTTTATTTTTCAATAATTTGTTTTCATCATAACACATACCTGTTTCGTATAAAAGCATTTATAGAGACCGTGTATATATTTATTTATTTCATAAATCATTATTATATGTCACCCAGTCTAAGGATCATTATTTCATTAATTTATTTTCTTTATATATCATTCTCATATCACTCACTTTCATTGTAAATGTAACCCAGCTTGGGACCATTACCTCATATCAATCATTTCCTTCATTATTATATATACATGTTTCATCTAAAGTATTTTTCTTTGTATATTTTCAGGTATGTGTGTTTTCATTTATGCGGCTTTGGGATCAGATTTTTTTTTCTCCTAACCTTTCCTTTTTTAAGATAAAGTTATTTTTCGTATTCAAATTTCATAGTAATTTTATTCTTTATATATATCACGTTTTTGTCGGACGGGGTTCGGCGGTGATTCCTCGGGTCGGCTGTTTTTCTCAGGCTTCGAGACAGTCGGCTGGGGGTGTCATTCGCCGAGGCCCGTCTGAGTCTCACACCTTATTGGTGGCGTAAGGCTCGGGCCTATTTCGCGCCACCCCGAGATTGTGGACTTTACCCACCCATAGTCTTGGGGTTGCGCGATCTGGGGGTTTCTTGTCTTCCGTTCTTTACTTTGTGAAGAATTTCTAATCATTTTTTCTCACCTTTTTGTCGTCTACTGTACCAAAATTTATTTTTCTTCACATTAAACAAAACGTGATCCAAATTTATTTCATAATTTATTAAATACAGAATTATCCAAAACTTTATCTTACATAAATACTACTAACACACATTGTAAACCCGGTTTCTATTATTCCTATTCATAAAAATACACACGTCTTATTTATTAATTTTGAATAATATTTTATATTGTGATAATTGTATAGGTCAACTAAAAAATACATAATACAGTGATAAAAGTGATATAGGACTATATAAAAAAAACATACCCATTGCCTTCATTTCTTGTTCATGACTATTTTGAGATCTCCCATGCATGTTTGTTTTGTTCGCAAGAATTCGCGTAGCTTATGATTGTGAACATCAGGCATGCATGGGAGTGATACGTGTTTTTAGTAATATGTGTTTCAATGTATATATTTTGTTAAGGTATTCCGTTCATGTTTGGTATCTAAAATGGCACGCATTGCGTGGCATTGTGGATAACAATCATGCCCGGTATGACGTGTGTTGTTAATTGATGTTTGTTGTTAAAATTCATATATATGTGTATAAATATTTGTTAAGTTTTCTTTTAAAACCGGGTCCTACTGCTATACAGTAGGATTTTTACTTGTAAATATACTGAATAAATTTATGAAAAAGAAAAAAAAGTGCTTCCAGGAAGAGACCCTTCCATTGCACTTCGGTTGGGTTGAAGCCTGCGATTACCCCTAATGTGGGTAACTCGGGTACGCAATTTATTTGTGTGGGGGTCTGCGTTCGCGCTTACCCATGTCTAATTGAAACATCAAATCAAGCTCGCGGAATTAAAGGCTCATTATGCCTAAGTAATGCTAGCAATTTTATTTCTCAAAATCTTCTCATGTTTTGTATCTCGTTACAGTTTTCAAAGTATTGAATGAAAAAAGTAGATTCTATTGATCTTTGGCGGCAAACTGTGCCTTTAAAAAAAGAGAAAAAAAATTCTCAAACAAATGCTATCGGTACTGCACTGGCACACCGTAACAGTGATTATTCGACCGTTGTCAAGGACAGACAGACGTACGGAATCGTATGTGAGTTGGTCTATTGCTCATGTGTACGGTTGTACATTTAAGTGGTATATCTTGATATTTACTAATGCATGGTGAGAAAAGTATGCACTGTATATATGTAAATGCGAATTTTGTCTTGGCCGGGAAATAATTCTACAATAAAAAAAAGATAGTTCCATATATGAGCATAAAGGATAGTTCTGTATAAATGTTTGAATATGTCCGACTTTTATTATTTTAAAAGGCAAACCGGAAGTACATCATAGTATCAGCGAAATTCTCGTATATTAGCCGTAAAGAATTACATTCTAATGTCTACGGCCATATCACGTTGAAAACACCGGTTCTCGTCCGATCACCGAAGTTAAGCAACGTCGTGGGAATACCGGGTGCAGTAGACTTTTGATTTTTTTTTCATTTTCATTTTTTCCCCGTGTTTGATGAAGTTTTATGCTTTTCTATCTGTCATATTACTGTATGTGAGCGAATAATGCCCGAAAAAATAGAAGAAAACAAGAAATATTCGCGGACAGAGATAATACAGGCGGGCTAGTGTGTGTATTTGTTACTTTTTGTTGCATTTTAGTTAAGTAGAAATTATTGATGAAACATTTCTCCCAGCTAGTATACAACCGGAACAAGCTATGTACATGTTGCGAAACTTTGACTGTTTCTAGGCACGGAATGGACGGAACGAGGCACGGGATATGATGCTGGCACAAGCCTTATTATATAAAAACGTCAGTAGTATCAGCTCCATGGTGGTCACGTCGCCGCTTCCACTATAAGTGCAGCCTGACATTACGAAATAAGGTAAGAAAAGCGATTTGAATCACAACAAGCTAATAAAAATGTCGGTTCAACGTACTGAATATGTTGTGCGTACGTCGGATGGTAGCTCGAATTCGGAATTCAGTTAAAAAAGGAGCAGGAGATGACCGTTATTGTAGCGGTCATATATTCGTTTTAAGAATACATAGAGCCTATGACTGGCGATTCCTTTTACTGATTTTGGGCGTTTGGCTCGTGGTGTGAGAATTGCACACAGGGGCGGAGTATATCTGAACTGCTAACCGGTAGACTGTTGTAATTTAGTGGAATAAAATGTTTCATTGTCGGAGTTGAGGCATACTTACCTGGTACAGAAGCTACCGTGATAAGTATATTTTTCCTAACGCTTTTCGTTTAGATATATATTTTCAGGATGCCGGTGGTTGTACGAAAACCTTCTTTGAAGACGACTTATTTTGATGAACATGATGTGAAGAATACGATCAAGGTATGGAGCAGCGGCTTCACATCAATTCAAGACGTTGTCAATTTGATGAAGATGTTAGATATCCGGTCAACTCGTGTTGTGGCATTGCAGAAAGGGAAAGATAGCCGTGTTGGGGTCCTTTTAGTTTTGAGGGAGAAAAAAGATGTAGAAAAGTTGAGAAGCCAACCTTTTTATACGATAGATAATAAACGTTTTAATATTATCTCTCTGGACAAGCAGAATGTTTATTTCCGTTTGCATTGGCTGCCGGCGTATCTCACATCAGACAGCATTATAGAAATATATGGCGAATATGGTTACATATAAGAACTGAAAAACGAATCCGATAGTTACTATTCTGTAAATAATACAAAAATAATAAATGGAATTCGCACCATTAAGGTGGAGTTATCCGAAATTCAAAGACGTGAGTTTCCGCACTTGATCGAGTTCGAGTGTGGTAATTCTTGTTTAGTTACTGGTGGTGGGATGTCACCCCTTTGCCTCCAGTGTTAACATATAGGACATATTAGAAGAAATTGCTCTAGTAGTTTCGAGAACAAGAGCAGACAGAAGAAAAAGAGCAGACAGAACAAAGGGAAGAAATCAGAGATGAACAGAAGAATGAAGAAGGAAAGAAAGACGAACAAGAGAAAGTTGATGAGGATAAATCTGAAGATGAGAACAGTGAGAAAGAGGAAGACGAGAGCGAAATGGAGGAAGAATGTCGAGGGCAGAAGAGAAATCAACATGATTCGACAGAGGGTGTAAATATTGATGATTCGTTGAAAAAAGCAACCCCCCCCCCTCTGAAGGCTAAACGATCACTTTGGGCTCCTTCAGATATAAATTTATCCAACGCTTATTCTGTGCTAGATCTTTTTATAAAAATTTATATACAGAAGAACCTGTTAATTCAGACCTTTCCTCACATTTTTATATAATTTACCTCAAGTCAGTTCATCTGATAATTTTTTCCTTACTAGTCCAATAAATAAGTCTGAAATTTTAAATTCCCTTAAACAAATGGATTATACAAAATCTCCTGGTAGTGACAGTCTTTCTTCTTTATTTTACATTAGGGTTTTTTTCCATTTATTTGGCGATGTTCTATTAAAAGTTTTCCAAATTTGTTATGAATCAGGTGAAATGTCTGCTTCCCAAAAGTTATCTTATATTACGTTGATTTGTAAAGATAAAAATAATTCAAAATTAATGAAAAATTATCGTCCTATATCTCTCTTAAATATTGACCGTAAAGTTTTATCTAAAATATTAACAAATAGGTTATCTAATGTCTTACCAAATATAATAGGTATATCTCAGACCTGTTCTATAAAAGGTATATCTATTTTCGATAATATATATTTACTTAGAAATATTTTTGATTATGTCGAACAATAAAACTTAAAAGCATGTTTTATTCATTTGGATCAGGAAAAAGCTTTTGATAGGGTTTCGTGGGAATATTTATTTAATACCTTACATTCTTTGGGTTTAACATCAATTTTATTAATTGGATTTAAGTTTTATATAAAGATATTCAGTCTAGTGTAATTATTAATCACCATATATCAGATTATTTCTCTCTTTCGCGTTCTGTTCGTCAAGGTTGTTCTCTTTCTTCCCTTTGATATGTTTTATGTTTAGAACCATTTGCTAAAAAAGTTCAAGACAATCCAAATATTAAAGATATAATTTCTCCTGGTGGTAAGTTCGAGGTCAAAATGCCATTATATGTAAACTTACAGATAATTTATCAATGAAGGAATTTTTTCACGAAGTAAACTTATTCCAACAAGTCTCTGGGTCAAAAATCAATTATAGGAAATCAAATGGATTATATTTAGGCAAGTGGAAAAATCGGTCTGACCATCCTTTTGGCATTTCTTAGGTTCAAAATTGTAAACTATTAGGTTATTTTTGGGGGGTATAATATTGATTTCGATAAAATATGGCATGACCGTTTTCTCAAATTTTCTAGAGTATTAAATCTTGTGTCATCAAATTGTTTTTCATTTAAAGGTAAAAGTATAATTCTAAATTCGTTAGCTTTTTCAAAATTTATTTATTATATTACAGCAGATATTATTCCCGAACATTATCTAGATTTGTTTCAAAGAGCCTCTTTTAGATTTATATGGAATTCATCTTTCGAACCTATTTTCATTAAGAAAAACATTATATCTACCTTTTAAAGACGGCGGTTTAAACATTCCTTATATTAAATTAAGATTGTATTCTCTCCTTTTAAAACATTAACAAGATATTATTTCAAATCATTCTACATCTTGGTTTTACTTTGCAAAATACTGGATCGGGTTGCATTTTAGTTAAGTAAGTAAAAATTATTGAAGAAACATTTCTCCCAGTTAGTATACAACCGGAACAAGCTATGTACATGTTGCGAAACTGAGACTATTTCTAGGCACGAAGTGGGCGGAACGAGGCACGGGATATGATGCTGGCACAAGCCTTATTCTATAATAGCGTCAACTTGTACAGGAAATGACTAAAAAGACGTAACGACAGTAGCATCAGCTCCATGGTGGTCAGTTCGCCGCTTCCACTATAAGTGCAGCCTGACATTACAAAATAAGGTAAGAAAAGGCGAATCAAAACAAGCTAATAAAAAATGTCTGTTCAACGTACTGAATATGTTTTCCGTACGTCGGACGGTAGCTCGAATTCGGATTTCAGTTAAGAAAGGAGCGGGAGATGACCGTTATTGTAGCGGTCATAATTATATTAGTTTTAAGAATACATAGAGCCTATGACTGGCGATTCCTTTTACTGATTTTGGGCGTTTGGTTCGTGGTGTGAGAATTGCACATAGTGGCGGAGTTTATCTTAACTGCTAACCGGGATACTGTTGTAATTTAGTGAAATAAAATGTTTCATTTTCGGAGTTGAGGCACACTTATCTGGTACAGAAGCTACCGTAGTGTCTGTTACTTTTGCGGTAAACATACTTTGAAGATGGACATCATAGTTGACTGCCCTGCTTTGATTACTGGTGTTTTTGACCACGATGTTTTAAAGCGTACTCTCAAACTTTAAAATGCCTCGGCGTATGGAAGCGTGACTATGAATGATGCGGTGGAGTGCCTGCAGACTTTAGGGATCCCGCCGAATGCGGAGTAGAGGCATACTTACCTGGTACAGAAGCTACTGTGAAAGGTAATTAGTATCTGCTAATCTGTTTGATCAGTATATAATTTCAGAATGCCTGTAGTCAAGAAACCGTCGTTGAAAACAGATTTCTTCAATCCTGTAGACGTGGAGAACGCCATTAAAGTGTATGGTAGTGGCTTTACTTCGATTACCGACATTTGCAACCTCTTGGCGAAGTTAGAAATTCCTCCTTCAAGAGTGACTGCCCTGAAGAAGGAAAAAGAAAATAGAGATGGGGTGCTTCTAATTTTGAACAACAAGGAATACGTTGAAAAGGTAAGCAACTCTTCTTCTTACGTTGTTGGAAATAAAACTTTGAACATTGTCGCACTGAATAAACAACTGGTTCATTACAGGGTGCCCTGGCTACCAGCTTATTTGTCTTAAAATCTTAAATCGATTTTTGAGGATTATGGGCACATTATCGACGTTAAGCATGATTTTAGCCATTATGGCAAGAACAATGAGAAAAACCATAACGGAATCTTTACCGTAACAGCTGAAGTAACTGAAATTCAGCGTCGAGATTTTTCACACTGGAATTTGATTGTGGCAATGCTTGCCTTATAACAGGTGGTGGCAGGCCACCACTATGCCTTTTGTGTAAAAAGATCGGCCATATTAAAAAAATGTGCCCTACCTTTTTTTAAGAACAGACTTACGAAAGAAACAGTTGAGAATGAAACGGTGAATGACCAAGAAGAGGCAGAAAAAGATGAAATGAGTAATGAAGACAAGACGGAGGGCGAGAATGAGACGGGGAATGATGATGGTACGGATGATTAGATGAAATATGTTATCGAAAGAAATGACGAGAATGATGAACAACAACAACAACAGTCAGATAAAAAAGGGAAGAAAAGAAGCCAATACTCTACTGATGGTGAGCTACAGGATTCTTTCCATAAAAACTTTCCCCCACTAAAGGCTAGGAGACCGTCCAAGACTCCCCCCCCCCCCGGCTTTTCGGTCTATAACTCTTTCTCGGTACTCGACGACGAGGATTCAGATTCACCTTTGGTGATTGATGAATCCCCGGTTGAGTCCGAGAAGTCGGGCAGAGTCTGGGACAGTCACCTTGGTCAGGGAAATTAAATTATATGTATACTTAGATAAATAACAGGTAAGTTTTGGTATGTGAAATAACTTGGCTAAACAATCAACATTCAATGTCTAACTAGACAATCAACATTCAGTTCATTATTCGATCTATAATAATAATCCAACAATTCTCAAAGAAGTGAATGTTGAGCTAGACAATCTACAATCAGCTAGACATTCGAAAATTTCTTAAGTCGAGCTAGACAATCAACAATCAGCTAGACATTCGACATTCAGCTAAACATTCGATCTAAAATAATAATCAAAGAATTCTCAAAGTGAATGTTGAGCTAGACAATCGACAATCAGTTAGACATTAAGAAATTTCTTATGTCGAGCTAGACAATCGACATTCATCTCAACATTCTGTCTATAATAATAAACAAAGAATTCTCGAAGTGAATGTTGAGCTAGACAATCAACAATCAGCTAGAACTTCGATAATTTCTTATATCGAGCTAGATAATCGACATTCAGCTCAACATTCGAATCGAATAATTAACAAAGTATTCTTAAACTGAATGTTGAGTTAGACAATCAACAATCAGCTAGACATTCGAATATTTCTTATGTCGAGCTTGACAATTGACATCAAGCTCAACATTCGACCTGTAATTTTTATCAAAGTATTCCTAAAATGAATGTTGAGCTAGACAATCAACAATCAGCTAGACATTCAGAAATTTCTTATGTCGAGCTAGACAATCGACATTCATCTCAACATTCGACCTGTAATAATTATCAAAGTATTTTAAAAACGAATGTTTAGCTAGACAATCAACAATCAGCTAGACATTCGAAATTGACTTATGTCGAGCTTGACAATCGACATTCAGCTCAACATTCGATCTATAATAAAAATTTAAACAATTCTCAAAGTGAATGTTGAAATAGACAATCAACAATCAGCTAGACATTCGATAATTTCTTATGTCAAGCTAGACAATCCACGCCTACTAAACGGTGGCTCTTTCACATTTTGGTGATCTGTTTAAATGAGAGCCATCGACACTTCCGTTGCAGCGCCCTCGATGAAAACAAGTCTGAAAGAGGTACGAAATTTTAGTAAAAATATCATTTTAAAAAGATCATGCTTGTTTTTCAAAAATCGAAGAATGTCATGCCACGTAGAACATTTTTTCTCATCATGTTGTGTGCAGTTCGATTAGAAATATCCTGAAATGACGTTGCTAGAACTTTTACCAAATATAACCTTGTGGGTTTTCTTTTACGAGGAGACACATTTTGAGTGATTTCACTACCGTTAAGTAGATACTGACCCACTTAATCGTGCATATAGCATTGTCCCAAACCTCCTCCTTGGACCAACACAAAAAATATCTTACAGAACTTAGTTGAAAACCAAATAATCACATTTTTATTATTGTGATCGAGCCATCGACAAGGTGCTGGCGCCATCGGCAATGTAAATGAGCCCTCGAAAATGTGATGGAGCCAACAATATCATTCATTTTGTGATACTATGATGGAGTGTAACCGTTATTATTCGTAACTGATTAACATATACAATTTCATATGCATCGTATCACTGTGATGACATATTGAAATAAAATACTTACGCGATTTGATTATTCGAATTCATTAAAATTGAAGCATTTTAACCGCTTTGTATTTATAAGATATTAACAGATTAGGCACACAAAAAGTTTTTTACTTTTAGTCGGTAAAGTTTCAGTTTTTCATTTTGAAATTTATGTAAATCTCAGGTGAAATCTCGATATGAATAAGGGGATACAAAAACGATTTTCGTGTGTTTTGTGTAGAAAGACGTACGCCAATAAGGCCAGATAAAAAACTATCATGAGCGAGCGGCAACCAGTAGATTTTTTATTTTCAGAATGCTTGTCATTGTTAAAAAACCAGCGTTGATGACGTCGTATTTTAATTTTCATGACGTCAAGAACACGATTAAGATCTGGAGCAGCGGATTCACGTCACTTCAAATTGTCATCAAGCTACTGCACAAGTCTTCAAGTGATGCCAACACTAATAAGTGATGAGAATTGAGTACCGCTCTGAGAATTGAGAACCGCTCAAGCCGGTGCTAGGGGGGGGTGAGGGATGTTGCACTTATTCATTATCTCTCATGTACAGACTCAATCAAACAGAGTCTGCAATTCTTATGTAATTTTGTTGTGATTAATGCTTCCGAGGGATCACTTTGTCTCCAGAATTTTGTACTTCACAACAGCAGGTGTCAAGTGCCGTATGGCAGCTGTAAAAAGTTGCCCTGTACTTCACTTCAGTGTTGTTATATTTTCTGGTCCTTCGGGATCATTGATGCCAACACTAATAAGTGTTGAGAATTGAGTACCGCTCTGAGAATTGAGTACCGCTCAAGCCGGTCCTAGGGGGCGTGAGGGATGTTGCACTTATTCATTATCTCTCATGTACAGACTCAACTGCAATTCTTATGTAATTTTGTTGTGATTAATGCTTCCGAGGGATCACTTTGTTTCGAGAATTTTTTTTTTTCAAATACACCCGTCGAAGGTCGCGGCGCCACAAAAGAGAAAAGACGCTAGAGATGGGGTATTACTTGTCCTTGAAGATCAAGAAGACGTAGAAAAGGTAAGGAACAAGCCTTCCAAGGCGGCGCCCCACTGTGTTCCTCAGATGTATGTCTATGTTGTTTCATACTGTTTTTGGTGACACTTTTGCTTGTGTCCCTTGTTGTTTTCTCGTCTACGGTAAGTATCTTCCCCATTGTCTCTAGTTTTTATTTCTTTGATTTGTCCCCCCCCCCCCTGGGTCATATGTGGGGTTGCGTTCATTAAACGCCGCCTTTCCTTGTTGATCTTGTTTTTCATATTTTCTATATTATAGATAATAAAAAATTAAACATCGTTTCCTTGGATAAGCAGGTCGTTCACTTTAGACTTCACTGGCTGCCTGCATATTTGAAGACAGACTGCATTCGAACCATTTTCAGCGAGTTTGGGAATGTTCTTGATGTTGAGAATGATGCTGTTGCCTTAACGGTAAATAACTACCTTATTAAAAACGGGATTCGCACCTTAACCGTTGAAGTGTTTGAATCTCAACGCATTGATTTCCCTCATTTAATTGAAATCCAATGTGGTAATTTGTACCTCGTTACAGGTCGTTACAGGTGGTGGCAGACCACCTTTGTGTCTGCTTTGTAAAAATCTTGGCCATATCAAGAAAAATTGTCCACTTAATTTCAGAAATTCGAAGCAGACAGTTGAGAAAGCAGAAGAAAGTCAGGACACAGTTAAACAACAACAACTGCAACAACAAGAACTAGAACAACAACAGCAACAAGAACGTCAACAAGAAAAACAACAACAAGAACAACATGTACATGAACTAATTTATGTAGAAGAAACAAGAGTGAGAAAACGGGCAGGAGAAGCTTCAGATGATGGTGAGATAATAGATTCGTTAAAAAAACATTTTCCTCCCTTAAAGCCAAGGAGACCGCCCAAGGCTCCATCCAGTTTTGTGGATGTTAATCCTTTCTCGGTACACGACCTGAGGGATTTGGATTCACCACTGGTGACATGTACTAGTCTATAATACGTCGTTTTTTCAAAACATTCCAATCTATAAATTGGTATCTTTCATAATTAACCGTATTTCGCTCACCAATATTGTGTATCTAAATACAGAGCAATAATTTACATGTAAAATTCCTTACAAATTTTTCCTTTGATTTAATTTTCACCTTTAACTTTTAAAAGTCAACCTTTTCACTTTGTTGCGCTTGGCAAGCAAATTGTCTATTTGAAATTACATTGGCTACCGTTGTATATTAATGATACAGCAATACACGAAATGCTTAGTCCCTTTGGACATGTTCTAGAAGTTAAAAGACTCTCCTTCCTTAATAAAAACGTAAGAATGTCTAATGGCATTAGACTTGTTGTTTTCTCGTCTACGGTAAGTATCTTCCCCATTGCCTCTAGTTTTTATTTCTTTAATTACCCCCCCCCCCCACTTCCCCCGTCTCCTATCCCCTTCCCCTTTGTGGGCCTATTATTATTTTCTTTGAATTCCTAATCAGTTCCAGATTATTTATCATTTTAATGATTAACCTGTCCGTGCTCTGTCTTTGCCCTGTCCTGTTTTTGTTCGGGGCCCGCCTGGGCTCCTTGCCGTTGGTTCTTGTTGCTGGGTCATATGGGGGTTGCGTTCATTGAACGCCGCCTTTCCTTGTTGATCTTGTTTATCATATTTTGTTACTTTAGAAGTTTCAGAAGTGGAAAGAAGATCAATACCACACCTTAAATTCGACGACGGTATGTCGGTATTGATTACTTTTTATGGCCGTCCACCACTGTGTTCGAGGTGTTCACAAGTTGGACAAGTTGGTAGAAATTTTCCCTACGGTTACTCATCTAAAGTTTCCGGAAGTAGTGTTTTTTAGATACAGAGCAGTACTGACGAAACGACAGGAACGACCCAAAGACAAGGGAGACAACAGAAAGAAACAATGAAAACGAAAACGATGATGTGGATGTTCTGAGTAATGGCGAACAAAGAAATGACGAGGAGAAAGATACAGATGAGGAAGAAGATATGGAGAATGAGAATGAGACCAGCGGAAGAAAACCTTCACAAGGAGAAGATGAGGTATTAGACAATTCTTTTCGAACAGATTTCCCGCCCTTCAAAACAAGGAGACCGTCAAAGGTCGTTCCGCGCAGTAGAGTCTCGCAACCCTTTCGACGTCCTAGCATAAGACCCAGAGGATCCACCGTTAGTGATCGATGAGTTTGATGTCGGGCACGGTGTTTTATGAGAGACGGGGGATGGCCACCATTCGTCTGAAAAGTGACAACATTTTGTCTTTCTTTCCCTCACAACCACATATGAATATGGAACACTGATTTTAGCAAAATGGATAAACATCCTTTTTCTCATGACTGGATCGATTCGGACCGATGATCGACTATGATTTTAGAAATCCTTTTTTATGTTTTTTGATTACGTTATTGTTTATATTTGTCAAAAGTACCAAAATATGATAAACAAGATCAACAAGGAAAGGCGGCGTTCAATGAACGCAACCCCCATATGACCCAGCAACAAGAACCAGTGGCAAGGAGCCCAGGCGGACCCCAAACAATATCAGGGCAGGGCAAAGACAGAGCACAATGAATTTTTCGAAACTATTTTTCCAAATTTTGTCACTTCTAACAACTTATTGCTTTTAGGGTATTATGATTTAATTATTGATACGAATATTGACAAAATATGTGGTAATTTTGAACGTGGCACTTCTAGCTCAAAAATATTTTCCCAAGTTTTTAGTAAATTTAAGCCTATAGATTCTTTTCGTTCTATTCAATCTAATAACAGATCAGTCACAACAATAAAAATAATTTAATAGGTTGTAGGCTTGATCGAATGTATTTACCTCGTCATTTTAACGACTTAATATTAAAGGGAAAGGCAATGTTAGAATAAGAACTTGATATTAGAAATAAAATACAATAAATAGTAAATCTGCAAATGTTCTGCCTTCAAATAATAGTATTAAACGAATGATAATAAAATTTAAATCGCTATATCACCGATTTCTTCAAATCTGTAAGCGCGGCCATGTTTGAATATTGGCCGTATAAAAACAGGTGCGCGGGATGTCATTTCCCCCACATCTTAAGATATATGATAATGTTTGTTTGTTTGGATTTTACGGCATGTCAACACATAAATGGCCATATCGTGCCGAATGCTATAATAGGCTTAAAATATTATGTAAAACTCTGCATATGACAACAAAAAGAGAAGAGCCAATTAGATTCTTAAATACAAGTTTATCTCTTTCAAATAATCGATGATGTTTTTGATGGAATTGTATTAAAGAGTTCTTTGAGTGAATTTACATTATGAAGTCTATTACGGGCCTGTGCAAAAACATGACATTCCATTCCAGAAGAAAATGCTTGACAGTAAAATTTTCATTGCAAGCTACACAGAAAGGGGCATTGTCATTCGTGAGGAGATAAGAGTGGGTATTTTTAGTGTGTCCAATTCGGCATCGAAGAAGAACTGTTTGATCATGGCGGTTTGACGAAGACAGAGATGGTGACACATCAAGAGATGGGTTTATAACATGAAGTTTATTAAAAAAAATTCTGGAAACAAAGTGATCCCTCGGAAGCATTAATCACAACCAAATAACATAAGAATTGCAGACTCGGTTTGATAAAGTCTGTACATGAGGGATAATGAATAAGTGCAACATCCCTTACGCCCCCTGGCACCGGCTTGAGCGGTACTCAATTCTCAACACTTTATAGTGCTGGCATCAATGATCCCGAAGGACCAGAAAATATAACAACACTGAAATGAAGTACGGGGCAACTTTTTACGGCTGCCACACGGCACTTGACACCTGCTGTTGTGAAGACGGCATTGTCCCAATTTGCTTTTCATTCAGATGAAACGAGTTTATTTATAGCAGTTTTAAAATCACAAGCAGGTAACAATAAGTCAGTTTTTTTTGAAAATTTAATGATTGTTTAGCTAAAGCATCTACTTTTTCATTACCTCGTATACTTGCATGACTTGGTTTCAATTTGTTTGTTCGTTTGTTTGGATTTTACGGCACGTCAACACATAAATGGCCATATCGTGCCGAATGTTATAATAGGCTTTAAATACTTTGTTTAAATGTTGAATTCTGCTTAAGCCGGTGCTAGGGGGCATGGACGGTAACTTGCACTTTCCAGTACCGTCCATGAACAGGCTCAATCAAACCGAGCCTGCAACATTTTCAATTTTGCCGTGTTGGGCTTTCTTTAGGGATTCTGTGTTTGTCTATTTTAAAATATTATGTAAAACTCTGCAAATGATAACAAAAAAGAGCCAATTTGAATAAACTTCTGAAGGGTCTATCAGACCATGCCTTATGCTAAATTTCTTAGCTCTAGGCATTTTGGGTCTTTACAAGAAGGTATTTTAAGTTTTTACAGTATGTACGTACATATAGTGAAAATCAATGTCCCCTTGGGTCGGGGTCAATTTTGACCCCAGGGCAATAATTTGAAAAATCTTGTTAGAAGTCTACCAGACAATGCTTTATGCAAAATATCTAAGCTCTAGGCCTTTGAGGTCTTTACAAGAAGGTATTTTAAGTTTTAACTATATGTTCATATAGGGAAAATCAATGTCTCCTGTGTCGGGGCCAATTTTGACCCCAGTGCTATAATTTGAACAATCTTGTAAAAAGTCTACCAGACAATGCCTTATGCAAAATGTCTAAGCTCTAGGCCTTTTTGGTCTTTCCAAGAAGATTTTTTAAATTTATTCTTATAATTCCTCTTGGTTGCCATGGCAACTAGATTTCCTCTTGGAATGAAATTCTTTGAACAAGTTTGGAAGCCCTTGACCCGAGGATCAATCCTGCCAAAATTGGTTGAAATTGGACTTGTGTTCATTGAACGCCGCCTTTCCTTGGTGATCTTGTTTATCATATTTTGTGGTTTTTCTCAAGAAGATTTTTATTTCACCTTATAATCAATATCACAAATACACGCAAGAACGCACAAACGAATCGCTATATGCCACCGCTTCGCAGATGCTGCGGTAGACTAAAATCGTTCCTGCATTTAAGTAGTTTATACAAAGAAGAACTTCTTGATGAAGTAAATGAGACATTCTGAAATTGCACGAATGAAATTGAAAGAAATGAGCTCATAGTTGAACACGAAGACCAGGAGAAACAGGTGTACAATACATACTCTGAAAAATGCTCCTCCAAGTTTCAGAGTAAAACCAAAAAGGTCATAGATGAGCTATGGTAAATCCATGTAGTTATATTGCACTTTAGTGCACTAAATACATGATATTGGCCATTTCGAAATAAACATAATAAAAGCATTATTTAAATAAAAATGGAACATTTCTCTGATTGAAATTGCCAAAATATTAGGAATAAAAGCACGGTCATATTATGAGGAAGCCACACACCACCACCAGTCTTACATTCTTTAATAAGGAACTGGAAAAAGAGTTTTTTGTTCAATTTGTGTCAGATTTTAAGAAAACAAATGTTATACCAAATGACGAATTTCTGGGAAAAAACACTGAGGTAAAACTATCAATTCGAAGTTGAGTATGTATTTACATATTTATACCGCTTGAAATTAAGCTTTTTTTATTGATTGATCATGACGAGTTACCAGGATCTTACATATCTGGATGAAGTGTTTCGGACACAGCTTCCTGTCGACGTATGGCATTTTGTGGAGAAACAATATCCCATGGGTTTGTTTTAAGGGTTTCATTCAAAATATCATTTTCTACATTTATGATTGACGATTATTATATAATTTAAACCTAACTTGAATTTTTTTAAAATAAACAATAGTCAAGGGATGAAATAAGGAAATCATATTCACTTGGTGTATTGTTATATCCGCTGGTTCAGTTGGGTTCCCGCATTTAAAAAAATATGATAAGGCTAATTTATAAGAAGCATACATAAAATACAGTTAAATGCGCGTACGTCAATCATATTCGAGGGGTGTTTTATTATATTCATCGGCTGAAATGGATTTTCCTCATCTTAAAAAGATTATACAACATAGATTGTTAAACTGTTATATTTTGATCTCTTCGCATTTTTATTGAATCAACACTAATTCACACTTTTGACTGTACCTATATTGTTTTGACCCCTATATTGCTTTTTCTTTTATTGTGATGTTGCGCCGTAATACTAGTAAATTTGTTTTTATTGTGTTGCGCCGTAAATCAGAAAACAATGCTAATGATTTCTTTTTCATAAATGTTTGTAATCAAGGAAAGGTGGTGCTCACTTAACGTAACAGCCACAAGTTCCAGCGACCAGAAGCCAAGGTAGAGCACGAACATAATCAATTAATAATACATAATAGGAAATAATCGTAACCGACAAGGAAATCAAACAAGAGCCACCGCCGGGCAGGGGCAACGCTCGACTTTTTACTTTTTCTAAAAGCAAACATAGAAAGGTTTGAACATATCTAAACGTTTCCTTTTTATAAATTTAGTTGGTCTGTCTTGTCACATTAGTTCTGTTTGTCTATTTTGTCTATTTTGTTTATATATATATATATATATATATATATATATATATATATATATATATATATATATATATACAATTCTATAAATGGCAACACGCAATTTCTATAACTAGCAACACGCAATTTCTATAAATAGCAACACGTGCCGTAATATTCCAAACAAACAAACAAACAAACAAAAAAGCAACACGCAATTTCTAAAAATAGAAAATATGATAAACAAGATCAACAAGGAAAGGCGGCGTTCAATGAACGCAACCCCCATATGACCCAGCCACAAGAACCAGTGGCAAGGAGCCCAGGCGGACCCCAAACAAAAACAGGACAGGGCAAAGACAGAGCACGGACAGGTCAATCACTAAATGACAAACAACATACACGCAATTTCTAAAAATAGAAACACGCAATTCTAAAATTAGAAACAAGCAATTCTAAAAATAGAAACACGCACTTCTAAAAGTTGTTGTTGTCATTGTTGATGATGATGTTGATGATTATATATATATAATCATCTACACACACACACACACCAATAAATATTTAATTATGGTCATTTAATGCACAAATCTGAGAAAATTAGTTATTTAACCTTCAAGGTCAAGGTCATTAAAGAGCCCAAGCAAATTTAGGTTTGATAATCAACAAGGTCTGGTCCTTCAGAGTGTTCTGTTATAATATGAAGTTGATCCCTTCAATTATAGCAAAGTTACAGTCAGTTACAGCCAAAACAATGAAAATTTCAATAATTTGACCTTCAAAGACAATTTCATTATTGATTGAAGGTCAAGGTCTGTCGGGTTATTCTTAAGAGTTATCCTTGAAGAATATTATGTTCAAGTTTCAAGACAATCCATTCAAAAATAACAAAGTTACAGCCAATAATAGCCAAAAATGAATATTTCAATAATTTGACCTTCAAAGTCAATGTCATTTATGAGTGAAGGTCAAGGTTTGTCGGGTTATTATTTAGGGATATCCTTGATGATTATTATGTTCAAGTTTGAAGACAATCCATTCAAAAGTAACAAAGTTACAGCCAATAACAGCATGAACAAGCAAAATATGGACTTTTAACCTTGAAGGTCAAGGTCATTTATGGATTAATGTCAAGGTTAGTGTGGTCTACTGAAAGGTCTTGTCCCAAGGGTTGATGTGGCCAAGTATGAAGACAATACACCAAGAAATAAAAAAGTTATGATCCAGGTACAAGTTTGCGGACGGCAACGGCAACGCCGCCGCGATTATAGCAATACCTCTACTTTTTTTCAAAAATTAAATCGAGCTAATAACATTGATCGAAAGCAAAAGGCACATAACCCTGGTCATACTGCTTAGCAATTAGTCAATTTATAATTTTGCATTAGGGTTAAACTGCTGAAGCCTGAGATTTGCATTAAACGATGTGAGTAAAAGGGAAGAGATTGTGCAATCGCGTCAATATCAACAGGTATATAAAAATTGTTTTGGTTTTACGACCAACGAACACATAAGGTCACATAGCAAAAAAATATGAATGCCTAAAGAAAGTCCAATCGGTAATATTGATTGCACGCTCGGTTTGATTAAGTCTGTTCATGGACGGCACTGTCGAGGGCAAACTACCGTCCATCCCTCCTAGCACCGGCTTAAACAACATTCAACATGAAATGATAAAACTTTGAAATTAAGAAACATCAGCAATGTGTACATACGGCAGTTATCATAGAACCTTCAATGTGGCACTTCCTTGCCATTTCATGACATGCGGCGTATGGTCGGTCCCCCAGTAATAGAAAGCGTGTGCCCTAAACGAGAATGTTTGTTTGGTTAATTGGGTTTAACGTCACTCGGACATATTTAAGGTTCCTAAACGAGAAACACTGTTCAAATGTGTAATTCTGCTTCGAATAGTGTTACAATGAATCCATAAAGAACGCATAAAACGACAAAATTGAAAATATTGTAGGCTCGGTTTGATTGAGCCTGTTCATGGACGGTAATGGAAAGTGCTTAAGCCGATGCAAATTGAAGTGGACGGAAACTTGAATTTTCCGGTACAGTCCATGAACAGGCACTATCAAATTTGATAAACAAGATCAACAAGGGAAGCTGTTCAATGAACGCAATTGAGCCTACATCATAATCACCTGTGCTGGGTCGTGTTTGAGTTGCGGCGTTTTCCTTGTTATACCCCCAAAAACGAAGTTTGGGGGGGGTATATAGGAGTCACCCGGTGGTCGGTCGGTCGGTCCAGATGTCCGTTGCATTTTCCTTGTCCGGAGCATAACTTGAAGACTAATGGTTGGAATTCAATATAACTACATACAATGGTCAAGCACATTGAGAGGAAGTGCAGTGCACAAGAACCATAACTCTATCTTGACTAATTACAGAGTTATTGCCCTTTGTTACTTTTCCTTGTCCGGGGCATAACTTGAAAACAACTGGTTGGAATTCAAAACAACTTCATACAATTGTCAAACTCAATAAGGGGAAGTGCAGTGCACAAGAACCATAACTCTGTCCAAAGTAATTACATAGTTATTGCCCTTTGTTACTTTTCCTTGTCCAGAGCGTAACTTGAAACTACTGTTTGGAATTCAATACAACTTCATACAGTTGTCAAGGACATTAAAAGGAAGTGCAGTGCACAAGAGCCATAACTCCATTTTGACAAAATACAGAGTTACTGCCCTTTGATACTTTTCCTTGTCAGGAGCATAACTTAAAACGTACTGGTTGGAATTCAAAACAACTTCATACAATGGTCAAGCACAATAAGAAGTGCAGTGCACAAGAACTATAACTCTATCTACAGTATTTATAGAGTTATTGCCCTTTGTTCCTTTTCTTTGTCTTTCTGGACTTATTACAGAGTAATTCAATTAAACTTCATCAATGGCCAACCACATTGAAAGGAAATGCAACATATAAGAACCACAACTATCTTTAATTGCCCACAACCATAACTCTATATTTCAATTCTTTTACAAGGTATTCTTTTACTAGTAACATCCTCATTTCCGAAGCAGTCTTGTGGGGGTATTAATCACATTTAGTGATAGTTCTAGTTGATCTTGTTAATAATAGTTTTAAGCGTTATTTAGGAGTTCCATTTTCTCAATATTCTGTATTTTCTCTATATTGTTGTATTTTCTGATCGCAAGATCAGTAAATACAAAGCTAACATCCACGGTCTAACACAAAATTTCCTAACAGATCTAACAACGCAAAGTAGTTCTCACTCAAAACTGCTTAAAAACCAGCAATTTAAAAGAAAGAATGATTTTTAATGTAGGCATTTAACGAATTACAGTGCATTAAAAGTTTAGATTAGTCAATAGAAATATGAGGTTACAATCACAAATTTCGCGGATGAATATCTTTTTTACCCAATGAAAAATGTTCGGCTATTTCCGTAAAGCTTCGGATTATGGATTCAATGAAAATGCTATTTTTAGCTATGTCGATTACCGAATACTCCAGAGCGTAGTACACAAATAAATCTTTGTATTTTCTGATCGCAAGATCAGTAAATACAAAGCTAACATCCACGGTCTAACACAAAATGTCCTAACAGATCTAACAACGCAAAGTAGTTCTCACTCAAAACTGCTTAAAAACCAGCAATTTAAAAGAAAGAATGATTTTTTATGTAGGCATTTAACGAATTACAGTGCATTAAAAGTTTAGATTAGTCAATAGAAATATGAGGTTACAGTCACAAATTTCGCGGATGAATATCTTTTTTACCCAATGAAAAATGTTCGGCTATTTCCGTAAAGCTTCGGATTATGGATTCAATGAAAATGCTATTTTTAGCTATGTCGATTACCGAATACTCCAGAGCGTAGTACACAAATAAATCTGACTGTCGAGTAGTGGAATATATACATGTCGGACTGTTTTGGCGAGAAGATTTTCGCTACATTATTTTCATCAGTGTTATCGTGAACAAAATACCTCGAAATTAATAAGGTTTACAAACACGAAATGGAAATTACAATGTATCCCGAAACAACCAATTTTCAATCAAAACCTAAACTCAAACATATTCTTGATTCTGTGATGCTGATGCCATGTCTGACTAAAGTACATAAAGTCACTTGTCGTATTAACTTCAACACTTGCAGGAATGCTATACTTGATTACTTGTCAGATGTTATCAGAAAAACAATAAGAAATTGTTTGTTTTAAGTGACACAATATAAATTGCCCAACTTAAACTATATCAAAATAGTCACTTGTTTAACATTAGTGATAAAAATATTTCCAAGCAAGTCAGTATTGGGTACAGGGTTTTACCATTTACCTCAGTTTTAGGTGTATTTAAAACATTTATTTATATGATGTACCACTAAATATTCAACAGACTTTACAGAGGGGTCCTTATTAATAAAATCTTAAATTTTAATCAAGATTTTTTAATTGATGATTGTAAAATAAATCTTTTGTATGCGATACCATCTGGCAGATCTTGACAAGTTTTCATATTTATGGGGAAGGTAAAATGGCTGTAAAGATTGAATGCATTTATCATTTTGCACTCGAAATAGCGTACTAAAAAGTGACACCTTTAACTGCCCTTTATATACACATTAACAGTAGTCATACCAATGCATTGTACTGTACATATGTTATAACATTTAGTGTAAGTTTTTTAAAGTTGAAAATCGTTGAATAGACTGTTGTTAAATTTTCTACAATTTTTATTAGCCCTGATTTATCTTGAACAAATTCTTTAGTGGTGATTACACTGCTGTTTGAATTTAGGTTAAAATATTCCTGGGAGTGACCTGAGTGGGTCATATCGTTTTGATTGTT
The DNA here is from genome assembly GCF_026571515.1 of Ruditapes philippinarum. Taxonomy (NCBI): domain Eukaryota; kingdom Metazoa; phylum Mollusca; class Bivalvia; order Venerida; family Veneridae; genus Ruditapes; species Ruditapes philippinarum. Next base: position 52,132 of record NW_026854615.1, read on the forward strand.
TTTCTAAGAAAGATCAAGACATGTTGAAAATGTACCAACCTTAAAATGAATAAATCTTGATAGATGCATTAATATCTAAAATAAATTTAAAGCATAATTTCCCCTTTCATTTATTATTGGCTGAAAACAACTTAACTGATTGAATATTGGTTGTTCCGGGATATTTGTTTTTATTCAAGCTGCATACGCATTACTTCACCGTGTTGCAGAGGTAGCGCGCTCGTTTAGGGTGTGAGAGGCCTAAGGTTCAAATCCTAGTCGGGGCAACTTTTTTTTTGAAGTGTCTTTTTTAAGGAAGTAGCCACGATATGCGGGGCGTCCGTGGCCGAGTGGTTAAGGTCGTTGACTTCAAATCACTTGCCCCTCACCTCTGTGGGTTCGAATCCCGACAGGGACTTTGGATTCTTTCATGTGAGGAAGCTATCCAGCTAGCTTACGGAACGTCGGTGGTTCTACTCAGGTGCCCGTTCGTGCCTGAAATAATGCACGGAAGGGCACCTGAGGTCTTCCTCCACTAGTAAAGCTGGAACGTCGCGATATGACCTATACTGTGTCGATGTGACGTAAAACCCAAAACAAACAAACAAACAAGCCACGATATGCAAGGATAAAGTGTGGCTGTGATTAAAAAGGAAAAATGATTTTTTGATGCAACTCATGCAAACTTCCATATGTATCAATCTCAAACTGTTATAGAAAAAATCTAAACGCAGTCGCTGCGTAAGATGAAATATAGTACATGTATATAAAAATAAACTTATACAGGAAAATACATACAGATAGTTAGTATGATTTAGATTGCAAAGATCAGAAAATACCACAGAGCTTGCAGCCCTTTGATTTTTACAACTGGTGCTGCTTCGACGATTTAAACCTCGAAGTTAGTCAATATAGAGAAAAAGGGAATCCCTTAAAAACTACAAAATTGATATTTAATCTTGTTTCGGCGCCACATGAACGAACAATCACACTTTATCCAGATTTTGATGCTAAACAACAGCAGGCCTCAAGGTTTTAAAGAAATTCTCAAAGCACAGGTTTTTGATTCGTCAAACACAAGTCACAGAATGAACATTGTCCAATGAAAATCGTGAATTTGAGACAGAACTCAGACAAAAGTTTTATAACCTAAAGGTCAGGTGTCAAGTGCTGTATGGCAGCTGTAAAAACTTGCCCTGTACTTCACTTAAGTGTTGTAACTTCAGAACACGTAAGTACTGTGTACTTTCAAATACTGTATCGTTCACCTTAAAACCAAAATAATAAAAAACAGAATGCAAGTTATTGTCCACTCCCCTACACCCGCTTTAGCAATGCAGCATGTTAAACTTGGAATTAATAATAGTCAATAGTCAATAATGGAATCATCAATAGGACACGTTAGTGCTATTCTATTTAAATCGGCGGTTGATACCTTAGTTACAGAATGCGCGGGCCCTAAACGAGATAATGAGAGGTGGAACTAAAATAATAAAACATGAAAGGGGATCATAGGATATGAAAATCAGAATACCTAAAACAGCCAAAAAGCAAAGTTAATGATGTTGCCGGCTCGGTTTGATTGATATTACTGGAAAGTGTAAGTTACCATTCACGCCACCTAGCATCAACTCCATGGTGGTCACGTCGCCGCTTCCACTATAAGTGCAGCCTGAGATTACGAAATAAGGTAAGAAAAGGCGATTTGAATCACAACAAGCTAATAAAAATGTCGGTTCAACGTACTGAATATGTTTTCCGTACGTCGGATGGTAGCTCGAATTCGGAATTCTGTTAAAAAAGGAGCGGGAGATGACCGTTATTGTAACGGTCATATACAATAACGGTCATATATTAGTTTTAACAATACATAGAGCCTATGACTGGCGATTCTTTTTACTGATTTTGGGCGTTTGGCCTGTGGTGTGAGAATTGCACACAGGGGCGGAGTATATCTGAACTGCTAACCGGGATACTGTTGTAATTTAGTGGAATAAAATATTTCATTTTCGGAGTTGAGGCATACTTACCTGGTACAGAAGCTTTGTATCTGCTAATACTAATCTGTTTGATCAGTATATAATTTCAGAATGCCTGTACTAGTCAAGAAACCGTCGTTGAAAACAGATTTCTTCAATCCTTTAGACGTGGAGAACGCCATAAAAGTGTATGGTAGTGGCTTTATTTCGATTGCCGACGTTTGTAACATCTTGGCGAAGTTACAAATTCCTCCTTTAAGAGTAGCTGCCCTGCAGGAAGGAAAAGACAATAGAGATGGGGTGCTTCTAATTTTGAACAACAAGGAAGACGTTGAAAAGGTAAGAAGCTCTTCTTCTTACGTTGTTGGGAATAAAACGTTTATTGGTTCATTACAGGGTACACAGGGTTGTCATTAAGAGCCGGCTGCCCGCCAAATTGACCGTTTCAAACGATATTTGGGCCGGCTCAAATTTCCACAAAAAAAAACCGGACGAAAATCGCGACGACAACGATATTTTTCCCCATTTCGTGTGCATATTAACTGTCCCGTTCCGGATTTACAAGAAGGTCGAATGTTAAGTGTTCCGCGATTGGTCGATGGTAGATTTAGTCCAATCGAGAGATCTGTTACATTACATCAACTCCATTTGCGATTTAAACAGCAAAAATACATGTTTACTAAATTATGAAGAAAAGAAAAATTGATGATTTTTTTTGTGCGTGTCACGGGTAAGGAACAATTCTGGACGATGTTTATGACACTTTTGTTATTGGAGTTTGTTATTCACTTGACATTTGGAGAAGTTTTGAACTTGAATTTGTGTTACACAACGCATATGTTATGTTGCAGTTCTTTGAAGTTGGATGTTTTCCTTTCGAAAATTAAGCACGGTAAGTGATTTTATTGGTTTCAAAGCATTTTTGCACAGGAGGGTCAGAGTTTCATTAGGATAAGTGAGACTTTGAAGTCCCAAACCGTCCTGATTTTTTTCTGCATTCCCACACGATCTGCATAGTTGATAATTGAGTTGTTTTTGAGTTAAACAGTTTGAGGTGTACATTTTTGACAAAAGAAGTAAAATTTTCTAAATAAATGTGAAATTCTTTAAATGCAAAATGAATAGGTTAGAGATGCTGATTTGATTACACATTTTTTAATTGGGGTTTCACTGACAAAATATCTAGGCAATGGAAATAAATTTTGTAAATTGACGATATGACCAATGGACCTGTCAATAAAAATGATTTCCATGTGTCATAGTTCAGAACTGTTCATTTAGGGGAGACGTGTAAGTGGCCGGATAACTTGTGCTACGGTATTCCAAGGGTCCTCACTCCTGGGTTCAAGTCCGGTCAGGCTGCACATTTTTTTCACCCTGTGTCAGATAAATATTTTAGAAAATCAATAATTTTGGCTTGATAATTGAATTTCTAGAAATTATGAAAATTCATCCAAACCATATGACAATGTAGTTCAAGCATACAGTATTTCATACTCGGCAGTGATTACAAAAAATGGTCGGCAAAAGTCATGTAATTGGCATTAATAAACTGGACATGGTATGCATAAAACATGATTTTTTTTTACTGAAATTGTCTAAACGCCTAAAACGGGTATGAATAAGAATTACAAATTGATATTTGAAGTATGTAATTATTGATCTTTCGCATTCGGTGTATCACAATATTTGTTGTCTCTCTGATATATCATTTATTTGCTTTGTACTGAATCAACGTCAGCTCTAATGACCTGGCAATTTTTTTTACTAATAATGTGTTGATTTTGTTTCACAACAAAATGCATTGGATATGTGTCACAGGGTCATTTTGTCTTTGCTAGAATACTCTGTAATTCATACCCATACTTTATATCATTCCCCTATCGTCTCTTTTTCTATCATTCATATCATTATTCAACTTCATACTAATAACTTCATTTGACCTGTAACACGTTGACGGGCCTCATTCACTTCATTTTTGAATTCGGTCACGCTAACCTTTACGCATGCGCACAACAAATGAGAACTTTTAGCGAGAGCTGTTGTTTTTTTTTTCATTGACTCCGTATTATATTTTATTTGTGTGCCAACAATATATTTACAGGTATATTTGAGGTTATAAAACATTGTAAACATAAATTACTATGATATGTGTATGTATTTCGCTTGGATTATCAATAGCACAAGAAATGAGAACTTTTAGCGAGAGCTGTTGTTTTTTTTCATTGACTCCGTATTATATTTTATTGTG
>NW_026854616.1:0-34742 GCF_026571515.1 Ruditapes philippinarum
AAAATCGGCTCTTACTCGGCAGTAATTAGTGTAACCGCTTTTTTCACAAAGAAACCAGTGCTGATAGTGAAAATTGTGATTGGCATATTTTAATTAGCCAAGGTCAGGTGTTTCAAAAAAGGCTGATAACACTGTAGCAATGTGAGGATACATTCAATTTATTACATACATAATACACGCAGAGCTCATCTCGGAGAGACAAATGAGTACACAGTAACTTTTTGATATCCTTTTAACTCTAAAAAAATGTCAATTATTAATTGCTGTTTATATTTTCTAGAAAAAGTAAGCAAAACATTATTTTGTTTCATATGACAGGAATGTATTGCATTAACAATCCTAGGTATTGTTGAAAACTCATTGTTTTACTTGCCAGATTAAGTAATTGTACCCCATCCTTGTTTGTAAGTGACTGCTTGGGAAAAACAATATTTTGCTTAATAAAAGAGGTGACACTTTCTATATTTTTATCTGATATCAAGTTGTAAGAGCCGATTTGCAGTTATATGGGTAAGAGTTCGATAAGACTCCCTACGGCCGTCTTAATACAAACTCTTACCCATACATGTTTTAATATGAAAAATGAAACGGATTTTTTATAACAGTTTCAAAATTATATAAGGCTTTGAGGCCATATTTAACTTCCGCAGCCATGATATTTCTAATATGTATAACAAGCATGTAATACAATTTTGTGTTATTTTGTACTAATCTGAAAATGATTACAGCTGAAAAACTAAAATAATCTGAAAATTTTAATATGTCGGCCATCTCGGTTTTGACGCCATGTTGGAATTGTAAAATCTAGATCTAGTTGTATGTACCCTTCCGTTCATAACTTTTTATTTTTACCATACTGTATAGATATTTTTTTCCCACATTTCCCATTTTGTTTTCAATAATAATATTTAACAGCAACACAAATAGTTCCGCACCTGTGGGCGCGGATCAATAAACATGAAATAAAGATACATATTTTACAATGGTCCTCTTGCAAGTTGAAGCTTTCTATTGTTATGAATGATTTGAGCTGTTTTGAACCGTTCTCTTAATGTCTGTTTCTTGGAACTAACCAAAACTGGTATCGTTATTATAAGGAAACATTAGTTGAAATAATATTTTGAGCTACTGAGCCAAACAATCATGTGCACGAAGTAATTTTATGACAGGAATCAATTTTAAGATATATCTGTATTAAATGAAATTATTGATTCTGATTTTAGTATTTTATGTCGCCTCTACAGAGTAATGGCGACATATAGGGATCACTTCTCCGTTGTCTGTCGGTCCGTCGCAAAATTTTGTCCGGACTACTTCTCCAAGATTACTGGTGCAATTTCATCCAAACTTAAGATTTTTGGCTGAGTTATGGCTTTGAAAAAAAGCGTTTTGCCCATTAATGATTTTGGTGTCTCCTGCTACACAGTAGCTGCAACATGCAATTGGCTATCACAATGCCATGTGATCACTAATCGCTCTTGTCTCAGCAGGGGAAACTTATATTATTACTAAATGCTTCATAAATAAAACTTATATGGGGGCAAAAAGGTGAGCTTTTGTGTGACGGATTGTTTGTTGTCATTGTCTACAATTTCTTTAAGTATTTAGGTAATATCTCCCTTATTATATCTACATTACCATAACATTGAGTGTGTCGCTTCTACAGAGTAGTGGCGACATATAGGGATCACTTCTCAGTCGCCTGTCTGTCTGCCTGTCCGTCCATCACGTAACTGCTCCTGACTACTCCTAAAAGCTGGTGCAATTTCATCCAAGCTTTACAGGATTGATCAGTACCAAGTCTAGTTGTTCATATCGTCGGGACTACTTCTCTTATACTACTATTGAAAGATAATTCAGTGAAATTTTACAGGATTAATTGGTAGCTCAAATACTTGCGCACATTTCACGAGTTTTCACGTTGAATGATTTTTGGCCGAGTGATGGCCCTTTTATAAAAATGTGTTTTTGTGTGTTTTGCTAGCTACACAGAAGCCTGTCAGCACTACTTCTCACAAACTACTGGCGCAGTTTCATTTAAACTTTACAATAATAATTAGTACTAAGCCTAGTTGTGCATGTCAGCGGCTTTTGTGGTTTAATATTTTTTGTCGGAGTTATGGCCGTTTAACTATTTTCATTTTTAAAGTTTGTCCGGGCTACTCCTCTTTTAGCACATGCAATTTCATTTAAACTTTACAGGATTGATAGGTAGGTAAAGTTCTTGTGCATAATAAACAAGTTTGTTGCTTGAATGATTTTGGCCGAGTTATGGTCCTTCAATAAAAAAGGTATTTTTATGTTGCCAGCTACACAGAAGCTTGTGTGGGCTACTTCTCAGAAACTACTGGTGCCATTTCATCACAACTTTACAGGAATGATCAATACCAGGTCTACTTGTGCATCACATTTTCTTTTTTTTGTTTCATTTGTGTCAGAGAAATGGCCCTTTAATGATTTTAATTTCTAACATTTGTCCAGACCACTCTTCTTATACCACTTATGCAATTTCCATAAAACTAAAGGATTAATCTGTAGCTCAAGTTCTTGCGCATATTACACCGGTTCTCTACTTGAATGATTTTGTTCCGGAAATTGAGTCAAGAATTTAATATATTTTAAAACTTTCTTAGCAACTGAGGTAAAATAATATACTTGCTAGTATTTCATTAGTTCAAGACAATAGCAAAAGATAGGTAAACATCCCTGGTGTTGACGTGTAATTTTCTTCTTGCTTATCCTATCATGTTTTTAAGTTGAATAATTTTTTGCCGAGTTATGGCTATCATGAGGCGACACATGTGATCACTGATCGCTATTGTCTTGAACTAATGAAGTACTGGCAAGTATATTATTTTAGTTCAGTTGCTAAGAAAGTTTTAAATATATTAAATTCTTGACTAAATTTCCTGGACTATCCAGTACTGGTGTCATAAAATATTAATTTCTTCCAGTAAAGCTCAAACTCAGAATAACTTGGTACACTGCAGGCTTTTGAACATCAAGGCCACCATAGTAGGTGCATGCGTTAATGATAAGAATAAGTCGACTCTTCTTACACAATTTTATTATGATAATCATAAAATACATAGAAAACAATATTTTATAAGCATTGTACATTAATCATTAAACAATGAAATATAATGTTGAAATATCCTTATTGCTTAGTTCACTGCTAACAGTTCAAACATTAAAACAAAATAGTGACATGATATAGTTACCACCCTTGTTGTAATTATGTTTAACAATAATTGTTTATGAACAACAATAACACAATATAGTTATCTCCCTTGGTTACTGTATAATAACAAACACACATGAAATGCAATAACCTTAAAAGCTCCGAGCCTGCAACATATGTCGTTTTTTTCAATTTTGTCTGTTTGGGCGTTCTTTAAGGATATCGTTTTTCTCTAATCTTTGAAAAATATTCTACCTGATATAACCCTAACGTTTTGAGTTGTTGTGTGAACAATAAAATGAAGTATTCATATTATAAACTGGAGAGTAGACATAATTGTTAGAGATATTTTCTTGAATGAAATTTCGAATTCATTACTATTTAAGTGCAATTATTTCAACTTAAGGCAAGACAGAGTTACTGTTCTTTGTGTAGCGTGTACCTAGCGGTTAATTATTATTCAAGTGCTACAAAATAAAATCTTAATATTCTTAAATATAAATAAATAATTTTTCTTGGGATACGCTGTTAACGCTCTATTTAATATATCCTGGTGAAGACTCATCCCCGCAGTGAATAAAAACAATGGTTTTTATTGGCTAAAATAATAAAACGTTTCTTGAAACTGATTTTAACTCAACCATATGAACATCTGTTAATAGAAGTGACTTCTCTTACAAACTATTGTGAGTAATAGATAAACAATTTCAAATATAAACACTTAGATAGATACCCTAAAATGGATTTGATTGTAAAAAATACCTAAAATATCATGTCAAATGTTTTTAATGGATTATTATATTTTTTCTAATACAAATGGCGAACTTAGAAAGGGAAGGCAATCAAATTAACTCTAAAGTACGTTTCCGTCACCTTTGCACAGCACTATTACATAATAAGATCTATCTACCGACTTAGTTTCTTGTTGATACCTCTTGAAATTTCAAAGTAATGTCCCGAACAAAGTTCAAGGTGAAACAAGTAACAAAGGGCAATAACTCAAAATAAGGCAAGGCAAAGTCACGGTTCTTTTTCATTGATCATCTACCAAATGGCACTTATCTACCTGCAACGTTTCTTCTTTATGTCTATTACACTTTCAGATCTATGTCATTGACAATGTTCAAAGTGTAAAAATAAACAAAGGGCAATTACTCCAAAATTAGGCAAGGCAGAGTTATGGTTCTTTTGCACTGCACATCTACCCAATGAGATCTATCAAAGTGCAAAATGTATTGTTCATATCTATTATACTTTCAGGGCTATGTCCTGGACATTGTTCAAAGTGTAAAAATGAACAAAGGGCAATTACTTCAAAATTAGGAAAGGCAGAGTTATGATTCTTGTGCACTGTACATCTACATGTACCAAATGAGATATATCTACCTACAAAGATCTATGTTGATACCTCTTGTTGTTTCAGAGTTATGTCCCGGACGAGAAAAGCGAACAGACGGACAAAGTTGTGACTATATGCTGACCCTTCTGGGAGCATAAAAATTATGATAGGTAGAATTACCATTAATGTGTTCTGCTCTCTTTCTTAATGAATTATATTAAGCAATGAGGTTTCAAAAAATATTTAATACAGTGTATTTCAAAAACATTTAGTGTTTTCAAGTGTTATCCTCCAAATATATTTAAATATATTTTCAAAATTTTCATGAAAATTAGCATGAATAAGGAAGACATGCTGCTTGAAAAGCATCCTATTCGTATCATATTTATCCATTATAAATATTACGTACAGTTTAGGATAAATGTGCAATTTCATGTTGCGAATGCTATTGTTCAGAAGTGAACTATGTATTGTCATTAAAATACTCAAGTCTGCTAATATTGTTATCAATTTATCTTCAAATTGTACAATATTCTACATCTTTAAAGTGACATCACTCCGAACAAAGATTATTTACAAAAAGATAAAACATAAACTAGCTAAAAATAAATCAATGGTAACTCAAATATACAATATATATCTACTTTTTATAATACTGCATACTTGAAATATCACTTTTCATTTATATATACTAATATATACACCGCTCTGTCAATATATGAAATATATATTTTTCTGTAATGAAGAAATTTTATCTGTATTACAAATTCATTATTAGATTCTATATAAACGTATATAAACTGTTTTAAGCAATATCATCCTCACCTAGCAGCTCGGGCTATATATGCAAACAGCCGTAACAAATTCAGAATCTTTATAACTAAGAATAAACATGATTGTAGCAAGTGCAAATTGATTTGTTTCAAAATAAAGGAGACAGGTGAGAAATATCCTAATTTGGTTATAATGACTTCTGAAATGTTATATGGTCGTACATAAAAATTTGTTTGCTATATAACCATCACATGGACTTGTTTAATAAAGATTTGATTATGGTTTAAGAGCATGTTAGATGTTAAACAAGTGAATAGATAGCACTGAACATGCAGTAATGGGTTGTAAAGAGGTAGCAAATTGTAAACAAAGTAGTATTTTGACTTCCATACGAAACATTAATTCACTATAATTATACCAACTGCCAACATAACAAAATCAGAAAAAGATAGCTTATGTATATGGCAAACAAGTAATTTTGGGAAACTGTAAAAAGATAACTAAAATAAAAAAGTTTTGGAGAAAAAAAATGATAACATTTCTGAAGCATAATGTGCCTTTAATGATAAATATTTTAAGAATTCTTGTTATACCGGTATAATGTCATTCTTAATTTGTAGAAACAGGTTTATATGTAATTAAATTAAATTATTTTAACATAAATTTTTTGAAGGAATACTGAAATATTTGACGGTCTTGGTGTAATAGTCTTTAAGATTCAAATTCTACTTGTACGAAACGGATACGAGATAACTGTGTAACGCAAAGGTTTTCTATTATGTCTCCATTAAGCCAGGAACCAGAATGCTATCCAATGTATTGTCAATTAACGATGTTTTGGGGGTATTTTTCTGCTGCTGTTAATCACAAATTTATTCGATGTGTGAAGTCATAATAATGAAGTATTTATTAATTAAAAACTTTAACATCTTTGTCATTCAGAACATCTCGCTGATATAATCATCCGGAGATTGGCGGATAAAAAGCCGAACAGTTGTGACTGTCCTCATTGTCTTTGTAGATTTATTATAGCTGATATTCAGAAAAAAAGGAAAGCAATAAGTCATAATTATAACATTATGTAGCAGGAATTTCCTATTCTAACACTGTTAAAACTGTTTACTGTTTTTTGTCAATTTTCAAGATAACCAATCCAAATTACTTTAATAGACTTGTCAATCATTCAATCTGGACAGAACAATTTACCATAGGGATAACTTTGAAAATACTTATATATATGCCGGCTGATCTTGGTCTGCATAATGTACGCATGGATAGAATATGTTGACGCCAACAGACTTAAAGTTAACGAACCAGCCAAAATTCAAGTCGATTCACTGACCTCTGGTATTGCAAATGACAAAAAACTGTTGCAATTTAAGTTAGAACTGCAAACACATTCGATTTATTTTTGTGATTTGCAACTTATTGTATTATTCGACATAAAATGAATTGGCGTCAATGCATAATTGACTTCCGAATAATGTATGGTCATGCCTGTACATTACATCATTACCAATAAAAAGATATTAATTTATCATTTATATTTTTCTGTCAATCAATAAGCGATACAGAATAGAAAAAATCAATACTTTGGCCTAATCAATAATCAGTGAAAGGTCTAGAAATACTTAGCACAATAAGCCTAAAACTAAACGTCAAAACTGGCACGTGTAAAACTAAACCGACCGTAACTGTCGTTATTTGAATTTATTTATTTTGTTAATTTATTTATTCCATTGCTCAGTGATAATAACAAGAGCTGATATAGAGGAGACAGCATGCTCGACTAACTAGATTGACATAGATGATACAATTGCATTACTTATCAAATTATCAAGAAAGCACTCATATGTTCAATATATTTGCACCACATAATTTGCATGATACCATGTCAATTAAAGTTAAACATACATTTCTATGCTCTAACGGATTAAAAGGCAACAATCCGACTACTGAGTTATTATCCCTTAAGTAACAAAAATGATAAGAGCAAGTAATTTTTAAAGTAAATCTATAAGTTCAAAGAAGAAATTACTCTTTTACTCTTGAAATAAATTTGTTTGTTTGTTTAATTGGGTTTTACATCACACCGACACAGTAAAGGTCATTTGGCGACGTTCCAGCTTTACTGGTGAAGGAAGACATCAGGTGCCCTTCTGTGCATTATTTCAGGGACAAACGGGCACCTGAGTAGAGCCAACGACGTTCCGTAAGCTAGCTGGATAGCTTCTTCACATGAAAGAATCCAAAGTCCCTGTCGGGATTCGAACCCACAGCGGTGAGGGGCAAGTGGTTTGAAGTCTTAAGTTATTGACTAGAATCGGTTTTGTCTTCAGACCGACGGAAAGAAGAACCAACTGACCGGCAAGTGTGATGCAATAATTGACTTAGAGCAATATACTCCCACTTCTTCTAAGGGGGATAACTATGTTAATTTATATACAGTTTATTAGGCTGTCCATCATAAAGATATTTAAAAAGTCTTAGCAAGACAAGAGGAAACTTTTCAAATGCATTTCTACAAATTTATCTATCCTCACATAATGCTCCATGTAAAGTGTCAGGGGATATTCTGCACAACAAAGAATCAGAAATTTTGATCCAAGGCCACTGAAACAAGAAATAACACATACTGTATTGTATAAATTGTAATTTTTTGACGAAATTGTACAATTCGTATCTAGTTCAACATTTAACATACAGGTATATCCGTCGTAAACTGATTTCCATGAATCGTAAGTTATAATAGGCGACAGAATACTGACGTGTATGATTGTGACGTCATGATTTTAAAAATTTCTTGCCAACTTGAATAAATGTTTTACGTTTTTTTGTAAATAGGTATCAAAATGCCTTTCTTATTAATATGAGGCGGACAAATATGAAATAATGAAAAATAAAATTGAGACCGAAACATCACTAACACAAATAAACAAGTGGCACTCCGAAGGGTTGTAATGTCCAAGTATGAAGACATTTCATTAAATAAAAGTAATTTCTTCACTGTATTTACAATGTTTTTCCTTTGTTTATTCTTTATTTGGTTTCCTTGTTTTGAACTCAAGGTAGAAGTCGTCTCGTATCACATGAAAAGCTTGTGAACTCCGAATATTTTCTCTAACTCGGTCATATTCTGTTTCCGGCTTAATGGCGTACATCCCTACTGTAACTGACTGTGGCAGATTTTCTAGCACGTTAATAAAGTTCTGTAAACTTCCTGCAGACATTTCTATATTGTCCAACACCACACGTTCAATACTCAACATGTTACGTGACAGTAACAATGAACTTTCATCGAGATTGATGCTCCCCAACGTAACATTAACTAATGATGGTGTTGATATATTTAATAGATTCCCAGGTAACCCATCCAAGTCTAACTTTGATAGAGTTGAATGTTTAGACAAGTCCAAGTTCAATCTGTTACAATCATGGCGGCCATGTTCTATACAGTATAACACCCTCAATGTTAACTCTTTCATTGATTTTTGGCCGCAGACAAAATTTAAAAATATTTCTAGTATTTTGTGAGATAGCGTGAAGTTACTTATATTCAGATATTGTAATGACTTTAAATTTACACTAAATAGTAGGAGATTTATCTCAGCCTCCTTCTGCCTGTCGCCATCAAAGTAAAATTTCTGTATATGACTCTGATCTTTGATAGATAATAGGTCTATAATTCCATGTGAACTGCTCGAAGTACGTCTGGTGTTTATATAAAGTGATTTCATGTTGGTATTATTTTGCTTTAAAAAACGTTGTAACTGCTTACTGTGCACGGTGTACTCGTCAATGAACAAATCTTGTAAACATAATTGAATATTTTCACTTGCAGGTATTTCTTGGAAACACATGAACAACTTCTGTATGTTATACAATGAATTATTGTCCGTGTCCTCGTCACCTGTCCTAGTTCTATAGTCGCGTGTTTCCTCGTCTTTATTTATCACAGACATCAAATCATTTGATATTTCACACATCCGGTAAGAATTCATTTTACTTATAAATTCATAAATCATTGACATGCCCAGAATGTCTTGAATATTTCTACATTTTTCTAGAACAATTTTCTGTGCATCACTGTTAGAACTTATAAATATGGCAGCAAAGAATTCCTGAACTGTTTTATGGGAAAACGATACTTTACTAAACTTTTTTCTTGTTGTGTAAGATGTACTTTCTGACAACATTCCTGAGTGAAAGGTAAATTTCGTCTCGTCTAGTGTCAGGTGTTTTCTAGCAACTGATCCATCAAATACTAGAGTGTTTTCTCTTGTTTCACTAAATAACGTATAATAAGCTAATTTCCCTAAATGCATCAGAAGTGGATAGTATTTCGTACAGTTATCATATTCAGCAAAGCATTCTGGGATGTCACTGGAAGAAAGTTCATGGGATTGTTGAAGCTCCCCATGGATCTTAATCGTTCTCGATAAAAGAAGCTCGACTATATTTATATAGAGATCACATTTTGAATCTCCTATTTGAACACCATCACACCATAAACAAGTTCTATATATTAAAAGTAGGGGTACACAAACAAGCTCGTCGATTTGTCTCTTACTGGTTGTTTGTAAGAACTGGTTGACTTCGAGTTTTGATATATCCTTATTCGGGTAAGACTTCCATCTTTGTAAAATTCTTTCTGCAAGTGTAACTGCCGAGATATAACACAGTTTTGTAAGTTCTACCTTTTTACCTAATTGATACGAATTAAGATGCAAAACACCTAATTTCCATGGTCGCGTGGTAGTCAGGACTGTACACTTTTCTCGGTCATTCCTGTGAGGGATCGATCGTGGCGATCTGTAACATTTCTTGTCGGGGTGAGTCCATTCATCTAGTCCATCAAGTATAACTAGGCATTTCTCATTTTTCAAAATTTTAAGCAGAACGTTTTCCGGAAATTTTTCTTCTAGACCCAAATTTGAAACAATCTTTTCAAATATGAGATCATCTATAGAGCATAAATCGTCCGAATCTCGCAATAAGACCAGGAATAAAAAGTCAAATTCATGCATACAGTCTATATCATCTTTTAAAAATAATTTATACATATCTTCGTCTGGGCAATGAGCTTGACACCACAAGATAGCCAAATACTTTGAAAATGCAGTTTTTCCGATTCCAGCATCAGCGAGCACATAAATTTCTCTATTTTGCTTATTATCAGTATTAAACATCTCCGATAATGATTTAACTGGTAATTTTGCATCATTTCTCGTCGGTGTTGAGACTATTGAGCTCAATTCTGGTCTGATATAGAAAGAAGCAAACGGAGTGTCTTTCTCTTCAAAAAGAGGCGACAGGAAAACTTTACTGTGTCTTGCTTTGTAGAATTCAAACATACCATCTTTTAGCTCTGAAATATATAATAAAACATGTTGTTTCTCAAAAATTTGAAATTCATTATAAGAAAAGATGATAACTGAGAACTGTATAAATATTTCTTACAAATCATCAATGAGTATAAAGATTTAAACATTTGTGTCTATCAGTAATAACGAACTTTATATTTTTCATATATAAATGTATTTAAATAGAAAAATGTCAAAACATCTTTCATTTTATGAAAAACACAAAAATGAAGACAGAAATCATTAATGTAAACACATGTTTACTGTAGACTGGTTTTGTTATTTTTTGAATACTTCATCCAGTTATTTCAATTTTCATAATACCAAAGTATGGTATGCTTTTTACCTTTGTAATATTCCTGGGTAAAATTAACCAGTATTCACCTAGAACCAAGAAATTGCTGTTCATATAAAAGGAATCATACCTCGAAGATTTCTTTCTATTAAATCATTTAAGGGAATTGGACAATAGTCTTCTTATAGCATAACCATTAAATCATGCTCGTGGTGTCAACACAATGATGTCTACATTTCCTTTCGACAATTTCCACTACGGAGTAGGCTTAATACATCAATTTTTGATGATGTTATGTTGAATATGACAGGATATTAACATCTCCACGAAATTCTAAGACCATTGTTATACGATTTCCGAAATTGACTGGTTTGTTAACTGTATGTAGTAGATTACATTTGAACACAATTACGGCGTGTGTTACTGACATTAAGGCCAAAAATGAAAATCTTAGGTCATGCAGCAGTACTAATTAACTTAAAAGAATATATAAAAATTCCTACATGCATAACAACTGATCCTTCGGATTGATCCAGTATTTACCATAGGGGCATAATATGTTAACACTTGTACATTAGTAATCATATGTTTAGGCACTTTCATATATATGTTTGTCAAATAAGATAAAGAAATAACTCCCTTAATTTTCATGTCTTCATGTCACTGATTCATGTATACATCAGTGAACGGTCATTAAGCGGATATAAAAAAAATGCTGACAATGTTTTCAGTATATGACATTTGGTATAGGAGACCAAGATCGTAGGGGTTACGGTCCCAAGATTGTATGTGTATTATTATACCAAAAGTCAATGTCACGCTGTACAAGAGCCGTGCTTTTAAGGGACAACTTGGGTTTGAAATAAGACCCCATTCAATTTTAAAAAGAGAATACATTTTGTCGCTATTCCTGAAAACCATATTTTCGCCCGAACTAATACTGTAGTGTTAAACAATTCTCAGTACCCGGCAAAAAAGAAAATATAAAAGTAAAGAATATTCCTTTCCCCCAATAACTAAGACCCGACTTACAATTTACTGATTCTTGCGCCCACAACATTTGTCCACCTATTATAAATAACAAATGCGTTTACTTTTTGTGAATTAATAGAAATATATAAATTCATCCAATAGTTAAGTTATAAATAATTAAGACATGAAAACCTACAAATTCTTACCAAATTAAAAAAAACAATGAAAGAAGCGTCAAATTCCTGATTTACAGCTTTCGTCTAGAGTTTCGCCTTTGTACTATGTGTACTGCAACCAACACAATTTAATAGCTATTTCATATGGAGAGACGACAACTGTCATTAGTTCTATTTAAAGATTTTAACTCATATGGCGCGAAAAACCATTAAATGGCGAGACAAAAAGCTTTAAGACAATCGCATTAACGCGTGTAAAAACTGGCAGTAGGAATCTCTCATTTTTCGCCAGCACTTCCTCAAAGATTGGGACTAATTTTGGAAATAACTGTTGAATGAGCTGACAATACGCTATATTTTTGTGTGTGTGTGTGTTTCATTTTTTGAACTTTTTTTGCATTTGCAACGTTTGGCTTTTTCCCTAGAAATACGCATGCGATTAACTGCGAAATGACAAACTGATATATAGTGCATTTTACTTTCACTTTAAATCTGTCAAACAAGTTAATCTTTGGAAAAAAAAAACAAAGCGGAGAACTTTAAAGCTCTAATGTGTAAAAATACTCGTATTTAAAACGGCAGGATTGTAAGATAATTTTTATCTTTTTAATATTTAACTTCCGCAGCAATATTCCATTTTGTTTTTCTATATAAAAAGAAAATGTAAAAAACAAATGTTCATCTTGATTCGAACTTTCAATCTTCATTTTGGTACCGATGCTAGTAAGACAAGTGTTTCACAGTAAGTTCAATATTGCCAAACAATAAATAAGTTAACACTTTTAGATTAACTATTTGTTTTTATAAAAATTTACGCAACTTAGCAATTATGCGATTGTGCATGCGAATCACTCAGTACGACTTTACATAATAATATTAATAATGTAACATTATTTCTATTATTATTATTATTATTATTATTATTATTATTATTATTATTATTATTATGTTATATCATTTTATCATTATTATTATTATCATTATTTTTACTATTATATGTTACATATCTAAACACTTATTATAAGTATGACATTTAAATAATGACATGCCGATATCATTATTTTTTGGTTCACGTATAATCTAAAAAGAAAGAACTGATATTTTAAAGAAATTGAAAAATGGGTTGTTTATTATTTATGCTATCTTTTGCAAGACTGCTTTATTTGGCTTTACAGTCAATGGTAAATGATTCAGATACGTTCTGTCAAACATGGTATTTGAAAGTAAACACAACTAAAACTTTAAATATTTAAGCGTATATTTCTTTAAAAATGGACTAAAAAGCCTCTTGCTCAACATTTATTGTTTTTTATGCATTTGCGACGTTTGGCTTTTTCCCTAGAAATACGCATGCGATTAACTTATTTCAAGTATTTAACCAGCTATATTTAAAGAAGCATGATAAATGTAAACTGTTTGGATCGGATCATCCGTCTTAAATTAAAGTGATTTTATGTCTTTCATTCAATTAACTTTTGCATGCTGGTAAAGGGGAGATAACCCAACAATATGCTTAGTTACATACAACAGTTATGTCATCTCGGAAATAACAATACTTGATATACTTTCATATGATGTTTTGATTGAACATTATTACAAATAATAATATAATTTTAGCATATCTATATATGCGCAATACAAAAAAATATTCATTCATTTCGAAAATAACTGCCGTTTAGTCATGTAATTTTGACAAAATACTCGAAAATAACTGCCGTTTAGTCATGTAATTTTGACAAAATACTCTGTCAGGTCTCTGTTGGCTTACACTTGCGGTGACTTCGAGATAACATGTCTTCTAATAACTTGAAATTATTGTAATGACAGCTTTATTTCTTTTAAGAGTAATCAACTCCTCACAACTTGGTACCAAGATTTTGAAAATTGGTGAAAAAATATTAGAGTGATGGAGTGAAAAATGAGCGGC
Source organism: Ruditapes philippinarum (assembly GCF_026571515.1). Classification (NCBI taxonomy): domain Eukaryota; kingdom Metazoa; phylum Mollusca; class Bivalvia; order Venerida; family Veneridae; genus Ruditapes; species Ruditapes philippinarum. The sequence goes on from NW_026854616.1 coordinate 14,028, forward strand.
GACCTTTATTAAATATATATGTATTATTTTTATTATTACTTTTTTGTGGAAAATGAAGGAAATCGAATTGAAACATATATCAAATATTAAAACATGCTTCAAATGAAAACAAACTGTAGTAGTTTACATGGTTTTGAGAGGTAGGAAGGTTGTAGAATGGGTGAGGGGGCCCGGGGTAGTGACCAATCAACGCGCCGAACATCTATGGAACTGAGGTGAAATAAAAAGCAAAGCAGTCAAAATTTAGCGTTATATCAGATATCGCCAGCAATTATTTGTTAATGACTGACCCCAGCAGTGATTTTATCATTAAGACTACTGAGGTTCAATTGTCTAAGTATATAGAAATTTAAGCTTTTACAAAGATCAATGTGGGAAATTAAGAACTTTACTAAAAAATAAATTTAAAATCGTACTTAAGGGCTTTTCTCAGCCTGATTAGCGAGAAAAACATTGTTCAATTTTGTGTAATTTTTAGATTTCAGTCTTGAAAAAAAACGCAGTGACGAATGTTCTGAAGTCAAGAATTACATCAAATGGAACATTTATTTCTAACAGTTATGTAAAAAGCACAGTGGAGTATCTTTAATAAAATCACTGTTTTGTCTGGATATATTATTTGATTTTTACTTTAACACTACCTGTAAAAGTTTTTATAGCGGTAGAAAATGATTCTCGACCTGTTCTCCGCAAATAACTTCAGACTACTTCGTATGAATCAGAAGTGATTATCATGTGCCATATGCTAAATAAACCTGGTCAGAAGTGCCGTGGCACTTAGGGACATAGCAAAACCTGCGCGCGCGACGTCTAATACAATTAATAATTATATAATTTTCTATATGATTTCGTTTTTTGCACAACGTTAAGTTATCGGGCCTAGATAGAAGTTCGACAGCTGCAACACCTATATCAGACTCGGCAAGCCCTTGTTTAATATAGTTTTGAAAGCTGTGTACTCGTCTAATAGAATTCAGTATTGTACTCAACAATGTATAATAGCCTCATAATATTTCACAACTCAATAATTAATAAAGATGGACAAGAATTGACACATTACATATGTTGCGAGTGCTATCGGGCATGTATTGTTTAAAAAAGATAAAACCAGTTACACTTACAAGTTTTTAAACCACACCAAAGGGCATTGAATTTCAAAGAAATATTTATTTCGGATGTTATTGTGATTAAAATTAAGCCAAATATACAGATATATCTACTATAAGAATGATTATTTTCTCAGGTTTTAACAATGTTTCTTGTTGTTTTTGTTGATTATAATGCAGAAGTAATGATCATCTCTGGACAGAAGGGCGGATGAAAAGGTTGATAATACCCTTTTATTACATGCTTTTCGGTGGTTTATAGAAATATATCAGTGATTTAAAACTGGTAATTTCACTGTTTTGAATTTAAGCCCCTTACGTTGTTTCAGTGAAATACCAGCGTGCACAGTACTGGGTACCAATTTAATGACGTGACGTCGTAAATGACGTCACGTTGTATTATTATTTGGCGCGCTTTTCATTTAGTATTAGGTTTAATGTCTTTTTAAAACGTTTCTTTGCATATAATAAAAAGAAAATTTGTTAAGTTTAGTGTAAGATCGAACTATATCTCACCTTGTGAACACCAAAAGTTCATATTTCACTCGTGGCTGCGCCATTCGTGAAATATACATTTTGGTGCTCACTCGGTGAAATATATTTCGATCTTACACTGAACTAAACAAATATCCTCTATATCCCTTAACTTTTGTAGTGTAACGCCCAGATCGGAATAACTCAATATGAATAAGTCAACACAATATCAAGTTTAAACGTCATAGATATGTTTTTTTATTTAGTACAGATATTAGATTCTATAAAACAATTGTTTAATCAATGTCTTTAATAATTTCACAATTCTTAAACAAATACGTAAAGCAATAAGAATTAATGTCAACTGCGTATTTAGCATAATTTAACCTGAGTGAGTGTGTGTATCTCAATTCAAAAACCACACTAAAAATGTAATATTCGGCTTACTTTATATAGTGAACCCACTTACGCCTTAATCTTTATTAACCCATAATTCATAACTGCAAATATGCGTTTCCGGACAGCTAACAATTATGTTTACTCGCCAATCCGTACAATCCCTTCTTATGTGATGACATGATCATCAATTAACTAAATTAGGCATATCTTACTCGCGTGTCCGGTGACAGTTTACTATCATAATTAATATCCGTCCATTAACTAGCGATGTTTTCTCGTGTTTATGTATTTGTATGCATACTGAGATAATCAAATAAACTTGGAAACTTGGTTGACTAATTACCGTCTAATTTCCGTTATCCTACACTTCGTCGTTCTTTTTTTAAATGTTATGTGTTTAGGATATTCTTTGTTTTGGAAAGTATTCTTCGTATTGAAACATCCAAAGCGTGTTTTACGTACCCCTTTTGCTTGATATAAAAATCCATATAAATAGTTTCTTACTCTCATTGCTATTTATAGAAAAAACATCAATATTTACTCGCCCCCTTGTTGTTATAAATTAAAAAATTTTTTTACTTCCCCTTTTTTTTAAAAAAAAAAAACCCAATATTGATTTACCTTCTTGTTTGAAATGGAAGACTCAATAGCTACTGTTTCTTGTTGTGTGATTTTAAAAAATATTTACAAAACTTTTTAATGATATAGAAGTACATTAAAATTTACTTTACCTTGTTTGCTTGATATAGAAGAACATAGACATGTACTAACCTTCTTGCTTTACATAAAAGGACATTTATATTTTTTACCCTTCTTGCTTGATATAGAGGAACATCTATATTTTTACACTTCTTGCTTGATATAGAAGAACATAAACATCTACTAACTTTCTTGCTTTATATAGGAAGACATTTATATTTATTTACCCTTCTTGCTTGATAAAGAAGGACATCTATATTATTTACCCTTCTTGCTTGATATATAAGAATATTTATTAAACTTCTTGGTTGATATAGAATAACATCTACATTTGTTTACCCTTCTTGATTGATATTGGAGGGCATCAATATTTCCTTACACTTCTCGCTTAATATAGAACTGCAGCGATATTAACTTACCGTTTTTGCTTGATATAGAAATTCTAACTCACACTTTTTGGATGATTTATAAATGCATTAATATTTACTTACACTTATTGTTTGATATAGAAGTGCAGCTATATGTACATACCCTTCTTGCGTTTTTGATATTTTTCCTCCTCTGTCTGCATGGAAGAGACACCTGCGTTATCAAACAGATATACATGTAATCAGTGTATGTCCTGATAACTGTTTATAACATTACTATTTTCTATTCGTATAGAACTAATAAAATAAACATGTTAACAAAACTTTAATAAACATCATTCAAGATATTGAAAGCTATTTATGATTATTAATGAAAGCAGATTTAAAATATGATGGAAGAAATATGATGTCTTAATCTCTAGCATTTTTAAGCAATTTTTTGTACAAGTTTTGGGCAAAAAACTTGCTTTATTATTTTTACTATTAAAGAGAAAAAAATTTTTTCTCTTTATCCATAAAATCATTACAAACATTTTTAAGTAGGGTTTAAATTAAAATATTAGTAACATAGCTTTTTAAAAAAGTATTTTTTACATTTTAAAAAGGGTATATCGAAAATAATCAAGTTGTTTTACATTATTTTATTTATCCTTTTTTTTTTCCTCATTTTAATTTTTCAACAAAGATATCGCTCTAATTAGAAAGGTATGATATTTTTTCATACGATGGCATAGTCATTGTTCTGCTGAGGATTAACTTTAGACATTTAAATGATGTTGGATTATTTTTACTATAATATATGAGCAAAAAAAAAATAAGAAGAAAAAAAACAGACCTTCATCTTGTCGTCGTCTTTTGATGTCCTCCACGTCTTTCTCAACGTCAGAAACCCTTTTGTTTACTTTTGTCATTGCATTTTCCAATCGATCAACATCGGCCTCTGGGTCATTCCATTTTCCCATTTCTTCGTGAACCCTTTTCTCTTCCTCTGGATCTAGAGGGCAAACTTTGAAACCGGCAATTGTTTGCTGAATATGCAAAGTTGGAGAACTAAGTCGAACAAGTATCTGAAAAGGAAATTTAACCGGAAATATCAACTTGAATTTTGTTTATGTATGCATGATAAAATTCGATGAATTTGTTGATTTGATCATTGCTTGCATTAAATCATAAAATGAATCAGAAAATAAATGATAAAAAATAATAAATAAACACATTGTCAATGTATACTATCTAGCTGATTTTAAATGCAGACAGTTATATACAGGCGCATCATATTAACGAACAAGTAACGAAAGTTAATTATTAATATGTTTCTAATGTATGAAATACATGTATACCAGATGAAAGAAATGAAAAAAGCTTAACATTTAGTTGTATGTTAAGTAAATGTCACTACCCGAGAGAAGCAAAACTTAAAGTATTTATAAAACTCCATGACTTCCGAATGAGGTTACATTCATTAACTAACATCTATAAATAATATAACTATTTCAAAGCCATTATGAAATGCCTTAATAAGACGTTTAAAAAATCAGAGACGAAACTCACCAAACTTAGAGTATGCAAAACAATTCCTTATTGCGTAAGTCACGCAGCAGAAAAATGATTATAATAAAATAATAATAATGTTAAATCAGCCAATAATTTCATATCACATGTAAATTATTTCTTGAATTGAGAATATTTTTACTTTTTTTTAATCTAAGTTCAATTGTCTCAAAGTCGATCGGACTCATCTGGAGGCATGCATGTTTAAGGACCTACAACCCTAGAAATATGCTCATAGTTGGATTAAAAACTTTAATTGCCAAATTTGCTTGGTTTCTAAGAAATTCGTACTGAAAATTACTAATTTGCATAAAAGAGTTCACAAACAATGTTTTAGAGTCAACATTCGCTATAACTGGTCAATTTAGTTTGTTTCTTTTCTTAAAAACTGCCACATTATTTACCTGCTCGATGTCATTCCACCAAGTTGCAAAGTCATTTGCTTGTATTGCAGTTGTTTCTGCTATATGGCTTATCTGAAATAAGAATTAAAAATATCAGCCATTCAGTGAAAATAACCCGCCAACTCCTGTGTTAAGAAGGCATTGATAGTTTCGAACATCTAACTTCAAAGCTTGGAAATTTAAAACGCGTGAAAGAAATTAATGAACGCATAGAAAATAAAGCAGTGTTTTTCGTATATAGTATGGGCAATTTTGCTGCTCCTATATTTTAGTGCAGTTTACGCCATATAAATTACATTGTATATATGTATTCATCATAAGCGCTAAACATGTGGAATGTAAAATGAATTAATAAAAGTTACAAATAACAGAAAAATGCAAATGAAACCTGATTTTTTTTTTTATTTATTTTTTTTCTACTCATTTGAAAACAATGTTAAAATATGTTTTAAAACAATACATGTTTGGCCTGATGCGAAACAGTAAGAACCTTTCAAAGATTCGACTTGTATTTAAGAAAAAAATATGTCATTCTTCGGTCACACTGATATCTTTCATATAATGTTGACTTCTTCATCGCGAACTTACTTTATTTCGGTATTCTTTTAATCGACATATATCTGCCACAATTAAATTGGTTGATTTAGTTGTTGCGTTCCAGTCGAATGATTCCAATCCAAAACACTTCAGATTCCTTAGAAGACAAATGATAAGCGTGATGTCCATATCTGACGTAGTTGGGACTTGACCACTCTTCTTTGGAAACAATTGGTCATATTGTACTGGTGTAATAATCCCGCGGCTTTTCAAACGAGTAATTTTTGTCTTTTCGTTATTCAAACATACACTTAAAGTAATGCCTTGAGCAGTCAGGGTCTGGTCAATTATATTTCTTAAAACAAGCAGGCTTCCGTCTATAATAAGAATTTGTATACGAAATAAATTGGCACGGTTGTCCGGTTTCTGTGCCATTTTCCTTCCTTCTTGTTTGTTCAATTTTTGCTATAGCATCATCTGTTGAAAGAAGAATTATTATTGAAATATTGGACAATTAATTCATAAATATACGAAAGAATGCAGTGTATTCAAATCTATTTAGGGGTTTATTTTACACATTACTTCTGTCAGATCGTTTGTTAAAAACAATATAAAAATATCAATTAATAGTGATTATTTTGACGATGTAAAGCCCCATTTACACTTTCCCGGTAATGGCCACGGTATCGTTACGGTGTCTAAAGCCGGTGACCGTGGTCGTGCGTGGTGTTTTTCTGAAGAATAAAATTGAGTTTACATATCCCCGACAGAGTCCAGGTGTTTTCCCTGTTCAACTGGATATATACAGAAAGTGCAAATGCTAACCCGGTGTATTCACGTTTGACCCCGGTGGAGGCCCTTCTAGACACGGTTTCATCACGGTCCATCCGACCATCCACGATTTCGCCACGGTAACGCTATGGGTGATGCCGGTTCTGGGTGTGTTAGTTCCCTGGCGATTCCCGGTGCCAAGCGGATAGAATACGGTGCTGGGCTTCCTTCCCGGTAAGTGCTGGTGGGCCACGGTTATATTAAACATTTTAATACAACCGTGACAATCTCCAAGTTTGTCCCATTTCTCGGTACTTTACGAAATCGCTTCGGCCCTATACCGGTTTACCACGGTTGAACTTGGTGGACTAAACCGTGGCAAACCGGGACACCAAATCGTGACTGTGTAATTGGAGCTTAAGATGATGAAAATTTCGATGATAATATAGTTGTATGGCGGATATTTAGATGATGCTAGATGGTAAATAATTTTGATGAAAGAAGATGGGCGATACATTTTGATGATGTAAGATGGTCGATATTTCGAAAATGTTAGATGGTGGATATTTGGATGGTGTAAGATGGTGGATCTTTAAAGATATAAGATGGTAGATATTTTGATGATGTAAAATGTTAAATATCTGGATTATGTTAAATGATGGATATATAGATGAATTAAAGATATGATATTTGAAGGATATGAATAGAGAATATTTTGATGATGTAACATGGTAAATATTAGGGTGATGTTATATATTGGATTTTTGGATTATGTAAATGGTGGATATTTGGATAAGGTTAAACGGTGGATATCTAAATAAGATTAGATGATGGATATATAGATGATGATGTTAGATATTTCATATTTGTATTATGTCAGTTTATTGATATTAAGGTGATGTGAATGATTCATATTTGGATGATGGTCGATATTTACGTGTGGTAAGATTGTGGCTTTTGTATTACATTAGTTGCTGGATATTTGGTTTGATGGTGGTTTTTAAGATGAGGTTAGATAATGTATATTTCTATAATGTAAAACGATGAATATATAAATGATGTTAGATTGTGCATATTTGTTTGATGTCAAATGATGGATTTGTGGATGGAGTTAGATTATGGATATTTAGATGATTTAGATGATGAATATTTAAACGATGTTAACTGATAGATATTTAAATGTTGTTACTGATGGAAATTTGATGATATTAATTGACTGATATTTGGATGGTGTAAGAAGTTAGATTTATGGATGGTTTTAGATGATTGACATTAAGATAATGAATATTTAGAAAAAGTAAATGATGTTAATCTGGTCGATGTTAGATGATGGATATTCAGATTATGCTAGATAATTCATATATATGGTGTAAGTGATAGATACTAAGATGATGTTAGATGATGGTTATTTCGATAATGTTAGGTATTAAGATGATGGGTTTTTAGATAATGTAAATTGATTGATATTTTTGATGTTGTAAATGATAAATATTTTGTGAAGTTAAATGATGGATATTTGGTTGGAGTTTGCTGATGAATATTTGGAGTGAGTTAAGTTATGGCTATTAAGATGATGGATATTAAGATGAGGTTAATGATGAATATTTGTTTAATGTCAGATGATGGATATTTAGAAACTTTTAGATGGGGGATATTTAGATTGAGTTAGATGATGATGTCAGTTGAGCATTTTTGAATTGTGTTAGATAATGCATAATTACATGATAGATATTTAAATGGTGTAAAAGATGAATATTTGGATAATGTAAGATGATTAAGATTGTGGATATTTTGCTTCTTTTAGATGATTGATAGAAGAAGACATTAGGTTACATATATTGTGATGCTGTAAGACAATCGACATTTAGAGTATGGATGTGTAGATGTAAATGATAGATATTTAGATGATGTTAGATGTTGTATATTTAAATGATGTAAATGATAGATATAAAGATGATGTTAATGCTTGATATCTAGATGTGTCTAGAAATAAAAACGTGTTCCCAAAGACTTTTTTTCTGACTTAAAAATGGCTTATCATTAATAAGCTTATGCAAAAGGGACAAGAGACAGTTGAATCGCGTGATGCTCCTCGATTAGGTTTTTGACACAGAAAAACACACCTCTTGTAGTTTCAGAATTAGTTCAAAGTGCAATAATTCAAAAAAAGGTAAGACAGAGTTACTTTATTTTTTCTCTGCATATCTTCGCAATGAATTCTATCTACCTACAATATAGAGTGAAAAAAGAATCCCTTAAGAAAGCCCAACGCGGCAAAATTGAAAATGTTGCAGGCTCGGTTTGATTAAGCCTGTTCATTGACGGTACGTCCAAGTGCAAACTACCGTCCACGCCCCCTATCACCTGCTTATAAGCAGTATTCAACATTTAACATGAAATGGTAAAATTAAGAATTTTGAAACATCCGCAGATGTGTTCATATGGCGGTTATCATGGAACCTATAATGTGACAGGTTAGTACCATTCCATGAAAAGCGGCATATGGTCCCCAAGTAAAAAAAATGCGTGTGCCCTAAACGAGAAAACAATGGGTGGAACTAAATAAAGTGGAATTTTTAAAGGGAATCTGAGGTTATGAAGCCTGCATATCACAGATATAACGTCAAAAGACATATTTAAAAAGCAGGCCTCATATACTAAGGGTGATTCAGCAGTATTCAAGTAAGGAATATAAAGTTTCATATTGATATCTCTTATAATTGAAGAGTTGTGCCACGGACAAAGTTCACATTGTAAAATTGAAAAGGGGCAATAACTCCAAAAGTTGGCAAGACGGAGTTATATAGATCTTTTGCACTGCATATCTACGCAATGAAATCTATCTATCTACAAAGTTTAATGTTGAGATCCCTTATAGTTTCAGAGTTATGTCCCGTCACAATGTTCAAAGTGATAAAAATGATGAAAGGGCAATCACTTCAAAAATAAGGCAAGGCAAAGGTATGGTGCTTTTTGCACTGCACCTATATTTAATGAGATCTATCTACCTTCCAAGTTTCTTGTTGATACCTCTTTTTGTTTCAGAGCTATGTCCTGGACAAAGTTCAAAGTAAAAAATGAACAAAGGGCAATTACTCCAAAATAAGGCAAGGCAGAGCTATGGTTCTTTTGCATTGCACTTCTACCTTATTAGATTGATCTACGTGCAAAGTTTCTTGTTAATACCTCTTGTTGTTTCAGAGTTATGTCCCGGACAAGAAAGCGGAAGGACGGACGGGCAAAGCGGCGACTATATGTTCAGTCCTCGGAAAACCTAAAATTCACAACTGTTTTATCGCATGATAAACATAGATAAGAATTTTTATTAGACATAAAATTTCAATTTATATTTTATTTCCCTTTATTAATTCAATTCCCCGCACGGAATCTCGGTTACTTTTATAGTACTTGTAAATGACGGATTTTTACACCTTGTTGTTTACCCCTTAACGTAAGAGCCAATTAGATGTGTGGTGGGTGCTCCTGACATAGAGCTGTAACTAATTGTGACGCGCCAGTATTACGCTACCGCCGTTTGATCAGCATTTGTTTTAATGACATTAAAATTCTAGTTAAAATTAAAACGATTAATGTTATTATCTGGGGGACTTGAAATTGAAAATATTGAGATTATTTCTACTCATAAAAATGTTTATACAGATAGTGTATCATAGCTTGCACTAAATTACATTCAGAAAAAAGGACTGAAAGGTTTATAAACAAGTACGTTAAGTTCCAGACAAAACTTTTTCTAAACTGACAGCCTTATCCCAAGTACCCCATTATATTTCCCCAATCTGATTATATATATCCGTTGTGTTGCCCGCCTAAATTTTGCTTCCGTTCAACGACCCTTTTGATTTTGTCTACTGACACGGTTATACATGAACCATGTGTATTTGAATAACTGTGCTTTATTTGAAATAATGCACACTTTTTCTAAAATAAAGTATGCGTTATCTAAGTGATCGCACTGTGCGTTGGTTATAACCAATAAAGCATGTTACTGGCATATAACAGCTGAGGAACATCAAAGCAAAATGCAATATCTAATAATAGATTCTACTATCACTTAGTGACAACAAGTGTCAACATGTCTCGAATTATAGTGATATTACTGGTAAAAATACTTAGGAGAAATACCGTCCTATCAATAAAGGTGAAAAGACATAACAAATTAAAAAGAAATATATATAATGTTAAAGCGTTTAGGACAAAATTTTGATTAATTATAGCACAAAGAATAGTGTTTCGAACGAACATCGAATGCTTTTATGATATACATTGATAAGTTTCTATTTCATTTTCTGACTGTGTAAATGCAGTAACCTCCGGTATATTTGGTCTTTTCCAAAAGTCTTTTTAATATATAAAACAATTTCTACATTTCCTATTATTAAAAGATATAGCACTAGGTTTGTTCCACCCGCCAGTTTCAATCTCAAGTCTATGTGAAGAAACTCTAAGCCGGGACAGCTAGTGCAATTCTAAATTTTATAATGATAGTACAGTTTTGGTTGTTGTTTTTTAATCTAAAATCTGCAAATAATACATAAGAACGAGCTTTAGATGAATCATTTAATTCTGAAAACCAATTTTGGACAAAATTAAATTCTACTCTTTGTTTTGTTTAACTATTTAATGGCCTCCACCTTAAGATAACCATACAACATATATGGATCAAGTGATTGCAATAAATCTCCAACAGTTATAACCCATGTTTTTGTTAGGTCTTAGGGATCACTTTGTTTCCAGAATTTTGTACTTCACAACAGCAGGTGTCAAGTGCTGTGTGGCAGCCGTAAAAAGTTGCCCCGTACTTCACTTCAGTGTTGTTATATTTTCTGGTCCTTTGGGATCATTGATGCCAACACTATGAAGTGTTGAGAATTGAGTATCGCTCAAGCCGGTGCTAGGGGGCGTGAGGGATGTTGCACTTATTCATTATCCCTCATGTACAGACTCAATCAAACCGAGTCTGCAATTCTTATGTTATTTTGTTGTGATTAATGCTTCCGAGGGATCACTTTGTTTCCAGAATTTTTTACATATAACTCTCTGTGCTATAAATCATATACTACATTTACATATTTTACATCTTCATGTTGTACAATTTTAATCTAGTATTTTATGACACAATTCTTCTATTTGTTCTTCCAAATTCTTCATAAATAAAATTGTCATGCGTTTGCACTCTGACGCCTATTTTTTTACAAAATTTTAAATGCCCTTTTCTAATTTATAACCCCTACGCCCTCCTACGCCAGAGCATTAGAACCAGGTGTGTGTTTTTATTAACTCGAAATTTCAAATAACTTATCTCCAAATTTCCAGTTACGTACTCGAAATTTTGAGTTATTTGTCTCGAAATTTCGACTTACTTACTTCAAATTTCGACTTAATAACTAGAAATTTCGACTTACTAGCTCGATTTTTCGACTCGACTTTTTTACTCGAAATTTCGACTTATTAAATCGAAATCTTGACGTAGTAACTCAAAATTCCGACTTACTAACTCGGCATTTCAACTTATTAACTCAAAATTCCGAGGTACATTATTAGAATGACCAAAAAAGTTATGAGTTACCAAGAGCTTAGATAATTGTAGATATAGTAGGGAGTGCGATTGTACAATGGAGATGGAGAACCGGGTGCCTGGACAAATCTTAAACTTATTTGTTGGGGTCATCTTTGACAATCGCATGTACACGCCCGACCTCAAAAACACAAGGCTTCCTTTAATTTGTACGTTCAGACGTTCTTCAGGCGTTGTATTGTATCCCGACTGTTCGAACATATCTTTTCACAAATCATATTCCTCACATCCATGTGAATAATTCGATCGTATACTTCAATTGTGGGGCATCTGAGAAAAGTACCACGGAGTGGCCAAAAAATGGGCGTGCTGAGGCCTTTGTCAATTTTTTTGGCTGCCTATACGAGACTTTTGCCGTTTCTTAGATATAATTCCTAGCATGTATAAAACAACAAGTTTCACTTTTATCAACTTTTATCGACAAAATATGAATCGAAGTCTCGGTAAAATAAAATAATATGGAGTATTCAAAAAAATGTTACAATGTTTATTAGTATAAAGAAACGTGACAGACTAACTGACTAATTAACACCTCACTTAAAACTTAGCTTACACATGAATATTGCACAGTTTACAATAGGGTTGGTTTTGGGCTTGTAGGTACCTCCACATGATGGTTGTTTGTGTGCGTTAGACACAAGAAACAACGGTAAACACGGAAATGTGGAAAGTGTGATTTTATTTAGTCCCCACCCCCCCCCCCCCAAAAAAAGCAATCACAACAGAAAATGGGACGAAATGTTCGGTCTATGTGGACAATCCGATTAAATTTTTCTGTTAAATACATAGGTGCTCTGTCAATGTGCAACAGCTACACATGAAAGAAAGTATCTTGAATTCATTCCTCGATTTCACCGGCGACCAATGTAAGTCGTGCAATGTAAGTCGAAATTTCGATTTATTAAGTCGAAATTTCGAGTAAGTAAGACGAAATTTCCAGTAAATAAGTCAAAATTTCGAGATAAGTAACTAAATAAAAAATATACACCTGGCACCAATGATCTTCCTTATCGTCCAGTATGCTTTTGTATTTAAAATTCTTTCATTTTCATTTTATTACTGAAAACTACAGAATTATTTATCCAATAAAAAATAAAAGTTGTAGGCCGCTTTAGCTGCTTCAATAAACGAATTATATATTGAAAAATATATTTTGGGGCCGGAATGACCAATTTTGGGGCCGTGCTGACCAATTTTGGGGCCGGGTTGACCAAATAAAAATACCGTGGGGCCGGATTGACCAATTTTGGGGCCGGGTTGACCAATTTTTAGGTCGGGTTGACTTGGGGCCGGGTTGACTTGGGGCCGGGTTGACTTGTTCCCCAATAAACAAGCGTAAATACAAATGCCTTTTTAACCTCCTACAACGTTTTCAAAACAGATTTTTTTGTGCTATAATTTGATATATGTTGAAGTGTTTTTCAGTGTAATTGATTGTTTATTTTTTTATTAATTCATATGTTAACTACATGATTTCACGACATGATGAACAAATTTGTCGATAACTTCAAATTGAGAACTAGAGCCAGGTATTTTATTAAAAAAAACAACAATTTTCGATCAAATAATACATAAATAAATAAGATAGTTATAATGATAAAACATTGAAATCCAATCCCTGAAGAACTAAAATTATTTTTGTATTAGTGGATGTATGTTCAGACCAATAAGTCATGTATAAAAACTGAAGATCAATTCACCCACACCACGTCTGAGGTATAATCTTTTTTTGCGCAAAATGATTCCAGATTGAGAGGCATTGTTACATGTGACTGTTATTTGAAAACATCTCGCTCGCGACTGGTGTATTTAATTTAACGATAAGACTTAAGATGTACTAAGGGCTACTTGAACATTATACATATTTGCAAATTCACCCGAAAAAGTAAAAACAATGTATAAAAATTTTATTCAATTTGACGAAATTTTATCTCATGAGTCCTGCTGAACAATTTCCAGGTAAATACCTCAAAACTGAGATGTGGAAATAGTGCACACCACTTTACTATCTCATGCGCACGACTTAGTAACTCCTGGCCACGACATAGCATCTTGTACGTAATACTTAATTTTATCCTGGCAAGAATACGTAACTCGTGCACGACATAGTATCTCCTGAGCACGAAATAATTAAAAACACACACATGTCACCTCTGTGCCACCGTAGTATTTGGCGCATGAGAGAAAACCTACGGTGGCACAGAGATGACATGTATGTTTATTTATCTCGTGCGCACTAGATACTTTGTCTTGCGCACGAGTTACTAAGTCGTGCACATGATATAATTAAGTGGTGCGCACGAGATACTATGTCGTGGCCATGAGTTACCAAGTCGTGCGTACGAGATAATTAAGTCGAGGGCACGAGTTACTATGTTGTGCGAACAAGATAAAGCGTATACCTATTGTAATACAGTCATCAGCGGTAACTTGACTGACTGCCTTTCTATAATATATTATCCTACTAGGCTAGAAGTAGGCTGCGACGATAACTTAATTCAAGCATTTTTTTCTAAAACAACAGTCCCTGCTCAGTTAGTCACGACAAATCACCCAGTCATCCATGGTTCTTAGACTGACTTGACCTTGACCTGACTGACCGCCTATCTGGGGTGTGTTGATATGGAGGATTTAGATAAATAAGTACTTTTCTCTACATCTGTACAATAACTTAAATTTTATTCCATGTTGCAAAACAGTTTATCTAAAGAAATGATTTAAAACAATTCAAAATTGTAATTTATCAAATATGTTCAAGTTCTAGTTATCTACAGTGATGCTTGCAATTATTTCCTGCGTACAAACTATCGTTACAGAATAAGAAATAGCATGTTAGAATATCAAACAACCCAGAAGGCAAACTGGCGGATATTCCCTTCTATACGGGAAAGGTTTGTGATGTTGTTTGTAAAAGTGGATTAAGCATTTAACTTATCGGTTTGCTAACTATAATGATTTACAAATATATAACAAATGGTAAAATATCTTACCTGAACCAGTTGTAAGTTAATCCATGTTCTATGTTGTGAAATTTAACCTGTAATATTGGCTCGATCTTCCAAAATGTTTGTATGAAATTTAGGGTATTAATAAAGAACCACAATATTCCTTTAACATGAACATCACGTACATTATTAATGTCTTTCATCATTCAATTTAACCCATTTACATTTTCGTTGGTACAAATTTTCGTCTTGAATATCGCTATCGATGTGCTGATAAGTTGAATGTTGTTGGCCAATGAGAGCTTGTTTTATATACTGTCATCGAGAATGGGAAATCTTATTTTTTACAACTACACAGGGGTGGCAGGAAAGCCATATACGAAAACACACCACCATGTGAACAGTTTAAAGAATATCTATCTATCTCTGAGTACTGCCAACCCCTCTAACTAGTGTTATAGGCAGAAAATTGTGCGCGTCGGGTGTGTTAGTGAAAGGTGTGAGAAAAAGTAAAAACCTGAAAATGAACATGATCAGGACAGTGAGAGACATTGAAAACTTCTAGTCATTGTTAAAATGTTTTCATTAGTAAGGGTGAAAGAAAGATTTAAAAGTAACAACACAACAAGTCAACTAATACTTATCTTAACCACTGCCTGTTTTTATTGATCTAGACCCTAAAGAGCTGGTTTAAAGTGTGATACAGTGGGGGGAAATCGAGAACTTATGGTAGTCTGATGTAACATGTATTTTCCTAAGATAGAGGGGATACATATGTCTAGTAAGCCTAGATGGAGTTTTAATGTAGGTGGGAAGGCTGCTACTAGATAATGTTAAATTAAAAAAAAATCATATTAAGTCTAAAGTCTAGTCTGCGATGCTCAAAAGAACGCCAGTCAATATCTTTCTGCATGGCTGTTAATGATGATATTGGGGAGTAATCATGTTTTACCCAGCGTATCGCTCGTCTTTGGACCTATCTCTATTTTTAGAATGTTTGACTGTGTGTA
The DNA here is from genome assembly GCF_026571515.1 of Ruditapes philippinarum. NCBI lineage: Eukaryota > Metazoa > Mollusca > Bivalvia > Venerida > Veneridae > Ruditapes > Ruditapes philippinarum. Next base: position 29,888 of record NW_026854616.1, read on the forward strand.
GGGGCTCCAAACAGTTGATGCATATTCTAGCTGGGTTCCTACTAGGCATTTATAAGCTAGTTGTTTTACTTTTTCATTTTTTGAGCTAGGAACTGATGTTGAAGCTTGGCCATGAAGGAAGTACTTGTTGTTGATGACTTTTTTGTTTTTAGTGATGTGAGGGACTTGACATTTTGAGGGGTTGAATTCCATGTCCCACTCCCTTTCTCAGATTTGCATCTTATTGAGATCCTCCTATAGGGATTTTGAGTCAGAACGAGTTTATTGTAATATAAACCACAGTGTCATCTGCAAAGAGGCGAATTTGAGACTTGGAGACAGAAGATGGAAGTTTATTAATATCACTGTATATAAACGATTTGAACCCAAACCGGATCTTGTGAGAAGATGTCAGTGTCTGACGCTTGACTTATTTAATATATTGGTATTTATATTGTTACTTATGGACGTTAGGTTAATAAAATCTTTATTTATATCGTAGAAGAGAAACTTCATTAAACGTTTAAGTTATGCAAAACATAAATGTTAGTATTAAAGCTATAAAATAATCGAAACTCACGAACTGCTTTCATGTGATCAACACTGAACACGAACAAAAATATGTCTTATTTCAAGGTTTATTTAGTTAAACATTGATTTGTGATATCAAACTACTAAAATACTCAATAACAAACGATAATTTAGTCATCTGCAAAAAATATTGCTGTATTTTGAACATTGAATTAAGAGTTTAACCAAGGAGGTCAATTCCGTAAACTATACGTTACTTGCTGGTGATTGTGAACCCTACTTGTGAGTTTACGAATTTTATCTGTACCCTGTCTTGTGAGTATTTTAAAAGATTGAATGGAGAGAACGTTTATCATTTAACGTATTTATTTGTTTATTGACAGGCAAAGTGGAAGAATTCAGTTGTCTTAATTGCCCCCTTTCTCTTAAAAAAATCGGAAACACTATTGTCCACAATTATGGTATAAGAACAAAAGCTGAAAATAACAATTTCTCAGTTTGACAACAATAACATAAACATTAAAATCATACTCCAAAGACGTAAGAATTATTCCAAAAGAATTGAAAAAAATAAAAAAGGACTTTAAAAGCAAATGATATTACAAAAACAGTAAATGTTTCATGACAAGAAGGACTTGAAAAATAATCTCCAATCAAGAAATGTCAAAAAATCAAAACGCCTGTTAAAGATGTTCACACATCGACAAAAGATACGTTTTTAGTACAGATGACTAAGAGTTTAAGTTTAAACTTTGGGTCAAATTATTCCACAGATCCCACATTTAAGTTGTGTTTTCAGGGGAATGTTTGTTACACGAAAGCTACTGTCAAGACCCTCAACTACAAATGATCCATCTGAAATACATGTATATGGCAATTTATAGAAATGAACTGGATTTATATATATGTTTTGACTTAAGATCACTTATGATAGCCAATGATAAACTTTTCAAGTTGTGTGAAAAGAAAACTAACAGGTAGTCTTAGACACTGGCAAGACTGTTAACTATTTAAAAATACTAGTAAGTGGAAATAAACTTGCAAGAGTGAAAACTACCTTTTACACATTTAACAACAATATGCAGGAAACTCCTTAAAATGATTTATTATGAGTGACCCTAGTCGCGCATGTAAGTCATAGAGATTCAAGGCATTTATGAGAATATAAAACCGTGTGCAAAAAAAGCATAATGAAATCAACGGTACGTGTAAAGCTTTCAACATGTTGAAATAAGTAATCTTGTGATGATCTTTCGAGGACGATGGATTGATATGTGACGTTATATAATGGTCACGTCAGGACTAACAACAATGCCGTTTAATTTAATACTAGAATCGTTTATAGTACTTATGTTATTCTTTTCAAAGAAAAATGAATGATAAATAAAGATAAGATATGTTAGTATATAATTCCTGTCAAGAAATAATTTTCTTTCTAATTCGTATTACCAGCTACTTTATGCTTGTATTTCCATGGAAAGTGAGAACATGATGAAGGTCCATTCATGTGCAGTATTGGTTACTTATATAGAACTAAAAGATGTATCATGCTCTTGTGACACAATAACTTCATATTCTGCAAGATATTATTTGGAACATAGGACAAAAACAATAAAAATCATCAAAAGTGACTCGAAAGTTATGGTTCAGTGAAAACACAAGTAGGGTACAGATCATTAAAATTGTTTTAGCAAGACGGGTATAGTTATCAGAATGTTCGCCTCTATTATTTACTGTTTTTTTATCAATTTTCAAAGATATCCACACAAGAGTCTGTGCGGTAAGACAAGTTTAGACAATAAAGTTAAGATTCAGATATGAGTTATAGTGAAATAAAACAATTTTAGGCATAAATTTGCATGTGTAATCGGCGTGTGTTGACATAAACAAAACACGAAGCGAAGAGCAAAGCGTTTTATGCGCATTTATTTAAAGAAGCTGGATATAAATGTATCTATAAGCAAAGAAAAATAGTTCTTAATATGATTCAAATGTTTACATACCGTCTCAGATTAAATGCAAGCCGTCTTAAAAATTTTATTGGTCACCCCGCCTGTTTGTACTGTACTGATGTTGAGATCTTCTCACAAGCTCCGGTTGGGGTACAAATCGTTTATATACTGTGAATATGGGGCCTGCGGCCCTTATGCCATTGTGCACATCTTCGGGCCATTATCGCATAATGGCGAGCAGCAACCAAGTATAAACCTCTAAGTTAACAGGACTTCACAACACTTTTTGCACCTATTTTCGTTGTAAAACTAACCATCGAATATGGTGTGATAAGGTGCCTTGTGCTGGAAGTATGGGGCTTGCTTTTAAGTTAGCCATTATATGAAAAAATCTCCATTCATATTTTCCGTGGTTATCAATTATTGAGATATTTGCTTTGAAAGTTGAAACAGACCCAGCGTGAACAACAACAATTCGATGTTTAAGTTATAAGCATAACACAAACAAGAAATGCCCTGCATTGAAAAAAAAGATATTAAATGATTATGTGGTTAATAGTTTAATAACATTTAATTGGCCTAACGATCTCTCAGCTACATGATAAGTGCGTAATATCAGTAAACGCCGGGAACCATTCTGAAAACATAACGTGAAGACAATCTAGATAATATTTTCGTTATCTTGAATCGGATGGCGTAAATGATCAAAATAAGGTCAATGGACAAAACCAATGGCAAACACAAATGGTTCTGCGCAAGGGGGTGAAAGAGCGATAAGTATTACTATTCTATACATATCCACACGACTTCCCTTTTCTGAAGTACACTGATCCATATTATAACATTTATTACTAGTATTTGAAATAAAATAATAGGCTGGGCATGCGCGAGAAAGTGCACCGATACCTCATTTAGAGCACTCCAAATCGTACCGATACCTCATTTAGAGCACCCCAAATCGTACTGATACCTCATTCAGAGCACCCCAAACTTTTTCAATACTGAAATATAGAGGATGCCCATCTTCGAAAAAAAAGTGTAGCGATCATGCGATATTGTAAAAGAATTAATTTTTATGAACATATCTTTAACGTATATTGCGTACATTCCTCACCTTTGCATACATGTAAACAACTTATCATGCACAGCCTCAATCAAACCGAGTCTGCAATTTTCATGTTATTTTTTTGTGATTAATGCTTCCAAAATATACACATTTTTGACTGAAATGCAAGATAACAATAAATTTTCGCCTCTATCTAAATGAACCCAAGTTGTCTACTTTAAAGCCAAAAGCAGAATCTTGAACAAGTACACGTAAAGAGCACATCTTCAAACATGAATTTGGAAAAAAGACCTTTGATCCTCGAGAAGAAGAAAGTTTTGAAAAAAGGTCGTTGTCACGAGAAGAGAGAACGTGTTTGTATTTGCAAAACATAGTAGAAACGGAGTACCACTTCCTCCTGATTTTTCCGCTTTAAACTAGCTTACGTTTGACGTATATATATTTAAATAAAAGGTTCTATGTAGTACCTTCGTTGCAAAAATATTAAGTACAAACGTCAGGCTATAATATCTTAGTTGTGAAAAAGTTAGCTATGTTGATTGCCTTAAATAGCTTGTCTGTCATTCATATTATGTATTATTTTAATCTATAGTATGCATATATGTATTGACATGTGGTCATATTTCGCAAACAAGAGCCGGTTGAACCGGGTGGTGCTCCCCGAATAGGTTTTGGACACAGAAAAATATTAATTTTGTAGTTTCCGAGTTATGTCCTAGGCAAAGTTAAAAGTGCATCAATTCCTTTGGCTACTACTCAATGAGATCTATCTAACGACTTTGTGTCATATTGATACTTCTTGTAATTTCACAGTAATGTCCCGGACAAAGATCGGACGGATAAAGCGTCGACTATATGCTCACCTTTTGGGGAGCATAACAAGAGCTGTCGGTAGGACAGCTCACTCGACTATCTAAATGCTTGATAGTAAAAGAAAAACACAAACAAGTTTGAACGTAATTTTTTTAAGTCGATAAAGGGGCAAAATTATGTCAAAATGCTAAATAGAGTTGCCTCCTCCTGCGTACAGGTTGGGGACATGATGATCAACAAATGTGCCAAGTGTCAAAGCCAAATGTCAATGGACTTTGAAAAGATTTGAGTTGGTACGCAGTTTTTAAGGTAAATTCTTAGTCGAAAGAGGGGCATTTTTCTGTCAAAATGCTTGATACTGTTACTTGTTTCTATCAACAGATTGATGGCATGATGGTAAACAAGTGTGCAAAGTTTCAAAGCTATACGTTAATGGACTTTGAAAATATTTGAGGTGTTTCAAAAACTTTAACATAAGTGATTAAGCCGACTCTCGGGTGACTAGGATGGATCT
>NW_026854617.1:0-14452 GCF_026571515.1 Ruditapes philippinarum
TAAATGGCATACCGGTCTTTCCGATAAAATTGTACGGAATTCCGTCCATATTATTAATTTAGCGATGCATTACGCTTAAAGTGTATAAATCTATATCTCGGCTGGCTAAAAAAAGAGAAAAATTTTTCCAAATGCATGCATAAAAAGTATTATGTTGGTATTTTGTTTTGAAGAGATGTTATAGCAGATGCACAAAATCATGTTGTTAATCTGTTAAAATCTACTTTGTTGCCATAAGATTTCACATACATTTGATTCTCTACAAATCATAAAAAAATAATAACTACAAAATAGTTGTATTAAGCCCATTATAGATTTTTTTTTTAAATTATTACTTAGTTGATACGATGTTATTGATACATTTTTTTTTCTTTATTTTCTATAAAAGTAAAAATTACATATCGGATACACAAAAACATTCTTCCCAGTTGCCGGAGGCTTGTAACGTTGATGGTAGCAACGGTTGGGCTAGGTATCCGGTAATGTCACATGTCACGGTTGCTACACTCACGGCGGGGTTACTTTGTACAATGGTTCCATGAAGAATAGATGGGACACTTCCACAACCTGATCAGAAAAAATCATTCATGATTAGAAAGATTAAAGCAGCACGCCACCAGATTCCTTCTTATTTTCACGAAAAATTTGAAAATGTGTTAATAAGTGAAATAATGTTAAGTGAACAGAGAAAAAAAAAATACAAATTGCACACGACAAGAACAACCCTTGAAAATAACTAAAAATATGTCAAAATATGCAAAAATGGTCATTACCGCGTAAGTAACGGAGTAGAATATGGTCAAAAAAATAGTACAAAATCGGTCATTAATCGCGCATTGTAACACCGCACTTTGGGGTCAAACGCACTTTGGGGTCGAACCCCAAAGTGCGTTACGCACTTTAGGGTCGGACCCCATAGTGCGTTACGCACTTTGGGGTCCAATTTCGACCCCAAAGTGCGTTAAACAGGTACATATGCATTTTTCAACATCAGGCAAACGACCGCACTTTGGGGTCAGAGAAAATTTATGTTCATTATGTTTTTAAATAATATAGTGTAGTCAAAGCCAATGGGTAAACAAAAATCAAGGTATTAAATAGACCACAAAACATGTGCCCTGAATCAATAGGGATTTAAATGGTCTTGATTAGTAAGTGAAGAAACTTTCACAAAATAAATCACCAAAAAAAGAATTTGTATCAATGCCGATTCACGCTAATTTTCATGAAAATTTTGAAAATTTATTTGAATGTATAATATTGTGGAATAAACCAAAAAGGAAGCAATTTCACATTATTCAATGGCATTTATAACTTACGTAAATTACCAAAAAAAGTTGTCAAAATATGCATAAATAGCCTTAATGCGTTAGTAAACGCAGTAGGAATATAGTTGTAAATATTGAAAACTCAGTCATTGACCGCACATAACATGTAAAATATTACTTGAATCTTGAATCATTTTACATTTCCTATAATCGTAGTACATATTTCTCAAGTTTGATTTTATTGAAATATTTTGACTCATCTGGAGGCATGCAGCTTTAAGCTTAAAATATGTTTTTTTCTAAATTTTTCCATTTATTTTAAAATAATGTACACATTTCATTAACTCCATTGTTTTTAGCTAAATGCATCATTTTCCCGTTTGTTATTTACACATTTTACAGAAATATGATAGTCTTTGCATAGACAAAGGTATAAATTCTGGGTAATCTTAGTAAGACATTTCATTATAAAATTTGCTTGATAATATTCTAAAATAGCCATTCATTTAGCTAAATGTGACACATTAGAAACTTGACTAGGTGAAGATGCGGCTTTAAGTAGTAGTCCGTACAGCAGTCAAAAAATATCAACTATTTAGAGTAGTCGCACATTAAGACGAGCTCAGAATAATGTAAAATCTCACTGGGGTATAGAGGGATATGTGGGGTATCGATCTCCCGATGTTTAAAAAATAACATTTTAAAGGGCCCATTATGCTTTTATTTGTTTTCTTCAGCTTTTTTATTTTGAATGTTCTTTTATATTATCAAAAAAATACACATTGGCCAATTACCTGAACCATCTTGTTCATCTGTTGCTTTTTGACAATGATGAGTACAGTACTGTTATAGTGATAAGTAGTTTACATGTTTTATATGGAAGTCAAATACTACATTGTTTTGACTACTTTTATGACAAATAATTTCACATTTATTTATTTAACCAAAAGTTTTCAAGTAAATGACTGACAGAACGGGATATTTTTCGCAGCATCTTTAAACTTTAGGAATAGACGATTTCTGTACTAAAATATTTTGAACGGTGGCAAAAAAGTGACATTTGCATTTTTTTTTTTATTTTTTTTTAGTTTCGAATACATACTTTTTTTTAGTTTTGCATACATATTCTTTTAAGTTTGCATACACACACACACATATATATATATAATATATATATATATATATATATATATATATATATATATATATATATATATATATATATATATATATATATATATATATATATGTATGCAAAACTAAAATAAAAATAAATGCAAATGTCACTTTTATGGCCACCGTAATTTTGTTATATGAACAAATTATTATTATATTGGATATTTTAAGTGGTGAAAATTAATAAATTTTTTATCCCTTTAGCATCATCAAAGTATTGACCGCCATCTTGAATTCCACCTCAAATATTTCAATATCGAAGATCGAAAATAAGTCAGTTCTCAGTATTTAAGCAGAACTCAGATTACACCTTAAGACCTCTGGAACCCAAAGTGCGTTGATATGCAGCATATTAACGCACTTTGGGGTCAATTTCTCGATTTTGACCCCAAAGTGCGTTTGACCCCAAAGTGCGGTGTTACAGCGCATAACATGAATTTATTACTTTTTTATCTTGAATTTTTTTACAGATCATAAAATTTTAGTACATTTTTCTCAAGTTTGATTTCTTAAAATAATTTTGCTTTATCTGCAGGCATGCAGCTTTAAATCATTTTGAAGCATAATCTTGTCAAAATGCATGGTAGAAAACTATGCTGCGCAAGTCTTTGAAAAAAAGATATTTTGCACACAGGAAAATACAATGTAATTTTTGGACAACACTTTCGATGTTTTTTTTTGTTTTGTTTTTTGTTGTTTGCTTTGTTCGGTGATTTTCGACGGAGTGTAACTCTGTGAAACTAATGATATCAATTTGTAGATTTAAGTCGGATAAAATGGATATTCTCATTGGTGTCATTAGATCAAGGTTACTATGATGCATTTAATACATCAATATCAAAAGTTTTCGCAGGCATAAAGTGAAACTTGTTATTAATTATTAATAGTACTATTATAACATATATGACGTATAGATATAGCATTTGACTAATGTAAAATATGCATAGATATGTAAATATGCCAGTATCACAATATTTATTTAATTTTTTAACAAGGTAGGTGTAAACGTTAAAATACATTATGTTAAAAAGTAATTAATGCATTTTATTACAATAATATATAATATTATCACGTGTTTATTGACCAAGCGAGTTCTATATATTTAAACATTCAGTTACAATATATATGTTAAACACAAAAGGAATAAGATAAATATTGGATTAATGGGCTAGATTCATTGTATTAATTTTAACCGGTATATTTCTATTCTTAAATGTAAATTGCTTTATTTGCGCTCCACGGTTCTAGTTATATATCAAGTTAAATAATTGGCTATGAAATCAATAAATAAATAACGTTAATTACACGGAAGCACAGAGGTACGGAAGCACAGAGGGGACATTCCGATTTTATATTATTTTCCTATCTCGTGGCCACGAAAGAAAAACAAAATGCTATCGTGTTGCCACGAGATATAACAACCCCCCCAAACAATCCCTATCTCGTGGCCACGAGATGTAACTCAGAAAAAAACGAAAAACAAAATGCTATCTCGTTCCCACGGGATACAACTAAGAAAAAACAAATCCCTCTCTCGTGGCCACGAGTTATAACTCAGAAAAAAAAGCAGCAAAAATTTGCTATCTCGTTCCCACGAGTTATAACTCAGAAAAAAACAAAATTTGCTATCTCTAGGCCAAAAGTTATAACGTATTCACGGAAGCACAGAGGGGACATTCCGATTTTATTTTATTTTCCTATCTCGTGGCCACGAGATATAACTCAGAAAAAAACAAAAAACAAAATTTGTCAGGTATATCTTAAAATTATTGCTAGGTTAGGAATTTTTCTTTGCTAATATTCAGTACACTATTAATGGTGATTTAAAAACTGTATTGATAAATAACAGTGCTATTATTTTCATTGATTCATATCTGGAAAAAACTCAACCGATATATAACAGTGAGATTTTTTACAGATGTTGGAATTGGGTGGGGTATCACACATTTCCAGTAGCAAAAAAAACCCCCAAAACAACAACAAAACAAAAACAAAAACAACAACAAATAATACTGATTTATAATTACTTGATTAAATATCCATTTTTTGCATTCACTTTTGGTGGTTACTATTTTGTTAATATGGTTACCTATTTTGTTCAAATTGACTTTTTCGATAATAGCATTCATATCGTTTTACTACTATATCTTTACGATTTTTATTATTTTTCGAGGATAACCAAATATCAACGACATGTCAAAGAGGAAAATACCTGTAGTACAGTTAGTGGTCGCACTCCATTGCCCGTTGCTAAGACACACAGCGTTCACAACTTCCTTGCTATCAGTACAAACGTATTTAATCTTCCCGCCAATTGTGTGAACATTTCCTAAGATATAGCCATTTTCTGGAACTGTTGCAGGCTGACACTCTGGAAAGAAAAAAAACTTTTTAAAACATACATTACTCAATTTTCATGTGAGTTAAGGACATGTTTTGACAGTTAAATAAAGGGCATGTTTAATATTTGGCAAATAATTTATGATCATATTAAACATGTAGAAAATGTGACACTGTTACATGTAGAATATATAGGTCTAACATTGTAGGGCGAATACAAGAATTGAAAGATGTAGAATATAGGAATTGTAACGCGTAGAATATAGAACTTGTAACATGTAAAATATTATGCATATGACATTCTGCCCATGAACGTCACACCTTATTACATGTAGATTATATGGCATTATAAATACATGTATATGACATTGTAATATGTAGATTATATGACATTGTAACATTTAGAAGATATGACATTGTAATATGTAGAAGTTATGATATTGTAATGGGTACATTATATGACATCATAAATATATGACGTTGTAACATGTAAAATTTATGGCATTGTAATATGTAAATTTTATTTCACACCTTATAAAAATTATTATTGGAGCCGATCTTTCGTTTTCATCTCCAAAAATCCAATCATTATCACACCCCATATAGACCCGTTTTCATTTCCCGGGTCCAAAAGTTTTACATCTAGCCTCGTTTTCGTTTTTTTTCCCAAAAGCTTCATATCAAATTCATATCGCACTACATCTATCTTCGTTTTCATTTTTTGAGATCAAACACTGTTCTGCCAAAATGTCCAAAAATGGTGATGTGAAATAAATAGGTCATTTCGTTGAAAACAATACTGTTTCAACAAGTTTAAATATATGTTAGCCAAATGCTTGCTTTCTTTGACTAGTAGTTAATAGAAAATATATTATGTTTATCGCAACTCATATTATTTTAAATAAACATGTGATGAAAGCAAACGCCAAAATATCCGTTTACTAGAAATAAAACTAAGACAATGTTACCTTGGATGACACACTGCTGGCTGCTTGTGTCACATACCTCCCCATCACTGCACGTACCACATGGATTCTGTTGAAATAGTATAAAATATGTAAATTTAAAGTAAAAGTATTGAGTAAAAGGACGCATAGATTAACCATGGCCTCCTGTATCCAAGTGCTTTCATTTTTTTACATTTTGACATAACCGGTGCCCTTGACCTAGTGGTTAAGGCGTCCGCCTTCGGATCGGGAGGTCGAAGGTTCGAGCCCCACGGGGAGCGTTAATTGAAGGATGAATGTTTCTCGTGGGACTCGTTTCGAAATATCTCTGTATCAACAAGAATTTTGTTTTGATTATAATTTTGTCAAAAAAGTAAGTATTTACTAAACCTACTTGTTGAACATTTATATCTGCTGTTCTCATGAAAATACAATCTCCTATATGCGTGCCACCTTCTTCCGCGGTAGAAAATAGTTCACAAACTGTGGCGCGCCTTCTATAATTCAAAGCTGCACACTTCGGTCGTAACGCGCATTCCTCCGCGCACTGAGCGATGGACAATCCATGGAAGAAAACAAATCTGCCAATATGTGATCGACATTTATTCTGGAAGTTCAGTGAGTATTCAAAAGTTACCCCATCTTTGTTGATGTAAAATGCAGATCTTGCCTTTGACAGTAATACTGAAATTAAAAAGTACACTGACAAGTTCATACTAAAACCGTTTCTCTTGTCTCCGTGGCGTTTAACGTCAACTAGTTTTCGCGGCGTTTTCTTCCGGATTGATTCGGCACGGGAAAGACACACATTGTTAGAACCAATTAGAAAACTTTGTAGGACTAAGGTTTATGTACGCCCCCTACAATGTGTACATTAGACATTTTACGTCTCTAATTAGCAAACAGTTTACAATTAAATTTAGAATAATTTCTATGAAGCTTTGAAATGACCAAACATTATATTTATTAATTAATCAACATGAAAGGAAGTCAAGAATAGATATAATAATATGTTTCATAATATTTTGACCTAAGCACGTGTCTTTTTGCCAGTACATGTAGTTCAATGTAAAATAGTATTTATTCTAAATCAAGAATCAATGGTTACCGTGAAATGAAGACTTTGACAATATGTTATTTTAACAGTTTTCCAAATTCTGGACTTTACAATTTAAGAATCTACAGACATCTGGCCTCTGAAAACACAGTATGTTTGTAAGGCCCTTTGTTTTGTATGACCCTTTGTTATTTTTTGAAAAAAAAAAAAAAAAAAAACACGCCCAAAACGACTTAAATGATGCTTGCTCGGTTTGATTGAGCCTGTTTATGGAAAGTGCATATAATGCATATAACCGTCTATGCCACCTAGCACCGCCTTTAGTAGAAGTAAATATTCAAACATGAAAATGGTGAATTTCCTAATTTAGAAACATCCACAGATGTGTGTTTACGGCGATTATCATGGAACATTCAATGTGACACGTTTGTCCTATTTCATGAAAAGCGGCATATGGTCACCAAGTAAAAGTAAAGTCGTTTTTCCATTTTGACTGAACTGTCTTATCATCTTTCGATGTTCAACCATCCCCTAAGGTAAGTAAATTGCATTGGAATAGTATTTTTATATGAATTTAAACCAACGTTGCCAATGGTTTTCATGGTATACATGTTAAATATGCTTTTATCTACTTTTACCATACATGAATTAAAACTTACTTATACATGTATGACTACTTCAATATACCTAAATAACTTATTATATTTTACATACAACATAACTATTTACAAACCCCAAAGATACATTTTTAGATCAGACAAATTACATACTTACCTCATTTGATTATCAACTTAGATTAAGAAAACCTTGAATTTAAAATATTTCAATATATCAATAACCACTATTGTTTTGCATGCATACTTCAATATTTGATTTATGTATTGATTTTTCTTCGAAATAATAATGATTTTGATATTCTATTTGCCAGTATGAAAGTTTGCTGTCCGTTTTTTTTTTCATGACAAGTATTTGCGTATGCGTCTTGTACATTTTGTAAATTTCTATTGCATAGTTTATTTGTAAAAAATTACCTCATACATGTTCATCTTAAAAGGCTAATAGAATTCTTCTCTATTGTTTATCAATTTATCTTATTTTCCTATTTCTTTTTATCTATTTGAATTTATCATTTACGTTTTTTTTTTACTTTTCTTTGACGATTTTATTTACCTCATCTGAATAACAACATTATTTATTATCATTTTTATGAATCAAAATTTCTTATAAAAACTACCTCAATATATTTGATATAACTTATTAATATACGATCATCATAACTACAGACATTCCCAAATAATGACAAACTTATATACTCACCTCATTAGATTATCATTTTAGACTAAGATAAACTGGATTAAATAATAGTTTAATATTCATTTTGTCTTGCATGCATACATTCTGACAAACATATATACTCACCTCATTAGATTATCATTTTAGACTAAGATAAACTGGATTAAATAATAGTTTAATATCATTTTGTCTTGCATGCATACATTCTGACAAACATATATACTCACCTCATTAGATTATCATTTTAGACTAAGATAAACTTGATTAAATAATAGTCTATTATCATTCTTGTCTTGCATACATACTTCAACTGACCTTATTCCGAATCAGCTTCAATCAAATTTTTTACTTACCTAGAATAGATCATCATAATAAACTTACACACTTATCTTATCAAACCTACCTCATCCAATCCTCGTTTTAGATCAAAATAAAAAATACATTCATACTTACCTAAATCTATCCAGCTCAATATTTTACAGACTTGTCCTATCGGACTTCCGCTTTAAACAACAAATAACTTTCTACCTACTTTTTAATGTCCCTTAAAATCCCTCCTACAAATTACTTACTAATGATACTAGTACTTTCTTTTTCTTTTGTTTTCCTAACCCTATGTTTCTTATCAGTCTCATATCCACATTTCTTTTTAGTTGTCCATCACTCTGCATACGTATGCTTTTCTGTCCCTTGTACATACAAGTTGTCAATGTTGGCTTTTGCAAAAGTTCTTACTCGCCATAATAGCCATCTCATAAGTCTTATATGAAACGAAACACTTGCGAAGCCTTCATTAAATCATACAAAATATATAGGTCACTTCATTTTCCAATCACTTTTCATATTGTGCTTTTGGTATTTTATTTGTAGTATCCCATTGTTTGTGTTTTCGATGCATTATTGGCTATCCTCAAATAAACTGTTAATCGTCAGATTCTCTTCAAAAAAGGTAATGACATTCACCACAAGAGTTTATAATAACATACAATTTACCAGTAATACTTTAACTTTGCTATTTGTATTGGTGTACTATTCCTGGCTAGCAATTCTCTTGCATGTATCTGGAGACATTCATCCGAATCCTGGTCCAATCTCAGCTACTTCCTCAGTCTCATCCATGACCTCTACTCCATCGGAAATTAATCATATTCAAAATCATCTTTCTTTCGTACATTTAAATGTTCAGAGTATTGAACATAAACTCGATATCCTTTTTTTCAGAACTCTGCGATTTTGATATTCTTGCTTTCTCCGAAACTTGGCTAAAAAGTTCTATATCCACAGAAGACTTATTACTTTCCTCGTATCATTCCCCTGAACGCAAAGATCGCATTTGGGATGCTCACGGTGGTGTTATTTTGTACATTAAAGACAATATACACTACAAACGTAGAATAGATCTAGAATTAAACAGGTTAGAATGTATTTGGATCGAGTTGATTCTTTGTAACAATCGTCATATTCTATTTAGTATTTTCTATCGACCGCCTAACTCAGATGTCATATACAACAATCTAATTGAAGATTCTATTGGTCTAGCCATTGACAATAATATACCTGACATCATCATTACGGGTGATTTCAATCTAAATGTAAACTGTTATTCATCTAACCGCAAAATTACATCCATCACTCAACGGTTCAATCTAGAACAACTAATAGATGAACCAACACATTACACTGAACATTCAAATTCTTTGATCGACCTTATATTAGTTTCAAACAAAAGCAATGTTATTCATTCTGGTGTTGGTGATCACTTTCTAGAACAAGAACTAAGGTATCACGTTCCTATATTTGGTTTTCTGAAATTCCGTAAACCGCGACAAATGTGTTTTGATCGCATTGTTTTGGGAATATGAACATGCTGACTATGAAGCATTACGTGAAGATATAAAATACCTATACATGGGAAAACTGCTTTGATGCAGATGTTAACATATATGCAAATAACGTAATCAATCAGATACAAACAATTTGCTAAAAATAACATCCCTAACAAATTGATTAAAGTAAGACCATTAGATGTTCCATGGATGACAAACTCAATCAGAGTTAATATCCGTAAACGAAAACGTCTGTATAAAAAAGCTAGAATGACAAATTCACAATATTACTGGCAAAGATTCAAATCTATTCGTAATGAAACAATATTATTGATACGGGAAGCCAAGTCAAACTATTTTTGTAAACTCTCTAATAAATTGAAAAATGAATCACTTTCGTCTAAAGACTGGTGGAAGACTCTGAAATCTTTTATTTCATCAACAAATAATAGTAGCATTCCACCACTGACAGACCCTTAAACAGAAATATTGTTTACTCAAATAACGATAAGGCAAATCTTCTAAATAACTTCTTCGTAGAACAAATGTCTATTAACGATGAGAACAGAGATCCACCTTACCTTAGTTCACCACTTTCCTGTCTCAACGATATTGTGCTTAGCCCTCATGAAGTAAAAGATGTTCTTCTTTCGTTACAAGTCGACAAAAGCAGTAGGTCCAGATGGTAATAAGTAATAGAATTTTACGCGAGGCTTCTCATGAACTATCTTCCCCCTTGTGTGACTTATTCAATGCTTCTCTACGATGTTGTGAAGTTCCAATCACATGGAAAGAGGCGAATGTCACTGCAGTTCACAAAAAGGGCGATACATCTCTCCCAAATAACTATAGACCCATATCACTTTTGAACACTACAGAAAAAGTTTTTGAACGTCTTGTATTTAAACACATCTTTAACTTTCTCAAAGTAAATAATTTTCTGTCTACTGCTCAGTCTGGTTTTATCCCGGTGATTCTACTGTTAATCAGCTTGCCTTCATTTATGATACCCTTTGTAGATCACTTGACAATGGCCTCGAAGTTCGTGTGGTTTTCTTTGATATCAGTTAAAGCGTTTGACAAGGTTTGGCATAAAGGCCTACTTTCGAAACTAAAGCACGCAGGTATATGTGGATCTTTGTTATCTTGGTTCAATAGTTACCTTACTGATAGAAAACAAAGGGTCATACTACCTGGTGCCTACTCATCATGGGCTTTTGTCAAAGCAGGAGTCCCTCAAGGCTCTATAACTTGGTCCCCTATTATTTTTGATCTTTATAAATGATATTGTTAATGAAATTGAATCTTTCATAAACCTTTTTGCTGATGATACCAGTCTTTATGTTATAGTTGAACATCCTAACACAGCAGCCACACTTCTTCAGTCTGACATCCAAAAAATTTCTTTATGGGCAGAAAGGTGGTTAGTCACCTTCAATCCTTCAAAATCGGAATCCCTACTTGTAACCAGAAAGCGAAATCGTCAGCATCACCCTTCATTGCATATGTTCAACCAACAAATTCCAGAAGTTTCTGAACACAAACATTTAGGCATCTTTCTTTCTTCTGACTGCACATGGCACAAACATATTGAATACATAACTGATAAAGCTTGGAAAAGGGTTAATATAATGCGTAAACTGAAATTCTCTCTGGATCGTAAATCTTTGGAAATCATCTATATAGCATTCATTAGACCTATTTTGGAATACGGTGATGTAATTTGGTGCAATTGTACCCAATATGAACTCGAACAGCTTGATAAGATTCAAAATGAATGTGCACGCATTGCAACTGGTGCAACCAAGCTTATCTCACTAAAACTTTGCAGAAAGAAATTAATTGGGAATCGTTATCCGAAAGAAGATATAAACACAAACTAATTATGTTTCACAATATGCAATCGAACAAAACTCCAGATTATCTCACATCATTAATACCAAATCCAGATCAATCCGTTATAGCTTACGAAACTCTGAAGATATCAGAGGAATTACATCAAGGACTACTCTGTACCACAATTCTTTCTTGCCATCAGTTATTCGTGATTGGAACAACTTGCCTGTTATAATACGAAACAGCCCTACAATATCTTCATTTAAAAACTTTTTAAACAAGGACAGAAAATATACACCAACATACTTTTATACAGGTAGTCGTAAAACTGCAGGTCCTTCACACTCGGCTTCGAACGAACTGCAGCGCATTAAATCACCACTTGTTGTTTTGAAAAACATTTCTCTTACCCCTTTGTGTAATTGTGGGCAAATCGAAACTACCCAACATTTCTTTTTCGAGTGCTGTGCATACGATGCCGTCCGCAGAACACTCCTCCTTAACTTGCAAGACTTCAGCATAAACCTTCATAAACTTCTCTATGGTGACCCATCTCTTACATACCAGGACAACGTTATTATATTTACAAATGTACAAAATTATATAGAAAAAACGAAAAGATTTACTTAGATCCATTCTAATTGAGACTATAATCCTCTCTCACTCTTTTTCTTCTCTTTTCCACTATTTTGTTTTCTTCTTTTATATATATTCTTACATTTTAGACATCCACTTGTAGTAAATCTATTCTATAAAAGTTTATATATAAATATATATTTTTATGTGTGTATAATTAATACTTATTCCCTTGTCTAGTATATACTAATTATAAAATTATTTAAGACAAACCATATAGTTCGCCAAAGGAGAAGAATTCTATAAGACTTGTCTTTCATTCTCATCCTTTTCCATTGTGTAAAATGTTTTGTTTGTTATATATTTGTATGTATGTACATTATATATACTTTCGGGAATAAATATGTTTAAACTAATGGTTTTCCAAACTTGTCCAGAATTACAACAATCGGAAAGATGTTTTTGAAATACCATTGGGAAAGTTGGTCCAAGCTATTTATTTTTCTGTTTATACACTTTATACCAATAGAAACACTTTGATTTTACCCTACCTATTAGACTTACATTTATTTTGCAAAGCATTGACTTTATTAGACCAATAATGACAAAAGAGCCAATTTCTTTCAGCCACATATATGTATATTTTTAAATATCTGATCTGATATCTGTTTTTGGACGAACCGCTATCCATCAGAATATTTTGTTATAATGACTTATAATATCAGATCGGATCAAAATCATAATTCATTTAACCATAAAATGGTATCTGTATGCGTTAAATCCATCACATGAACGGTTGCTATTAATAATTAAACAATTTGTCCAAACATCCCAGTTATTTATATGTAAATATTATAATGACCAATGAGCAGGTTTTGTTTCATTTAATAAGTGCCGAAACGGTCGTCTTGTCATTGATCGTTTTATTTAATCGGTTTTTTAAACGGTGCCTTCAAATCAACATGTTCAGTGTAAATCTGATTAAACATGTATTTAGGTCGATTTTTACCCGAGTTTTCACATAGTCGGATAGTTAATGCCATTTATGCACATTTTGCTTCAGTTACGAATGAATTCTTAAAACCTTACAGACATTTTTTTCATGGAATAGGTGCACTAACGGTAATTTTGTATGAAAGTCAAACTACGACTTTGTTTACATTTTGATGTCAAATAATTCCACAATCACTTTCGTCGGGCGGGAAATAAGCATCGAACATACTCTTAGGCCGTTATCTAAACATTTTGAAACATATATTTACTTTTCTAAATCGGAAGAAAATCGTTTCTGAGTCATAATATAACTTTAACTGTTTAAGAAAATATTTTTGTAAAGATGTTTAAGTTTTTTTATATATAGATTTGACAAAGCCCGAACATTCGGCCGTTCTGCCAGGGAATCGTGTAAGTGTGTCGTGTAACACCGCAAAACGTCCATACCGCAAAACGTACGCGTGTGGACGTTTTGCGTCGCATATCGTACACCAAACTCCTCACAATGATTACCTCCCTTGGCAGAATTGTAATCACTGCCTTCAAAGACGTCACATGATGATGAAAGTCACATGACGTAACGTCGAAATTCAAATGTAAATATCGACCGTTACATAGAAAATCTAACGTCATTTTTTCTCTTTCTGTTTTATTTTTAACTTTTAGTGCCTACGATCGATATAGTTTATCAAAAAATTATCAAAAGTATACAAAATAACGAAAAATAAATTCAAAAGCTAAAAAATATAAAATATCAAAATATTGTCTCGGTAGAAAATATTCTCATATTTTTTAAAATTATTTCTAAATATTCATATTATTTATTTATTTATCCATAAACATTGTTTAATCAATGAGAAAAAACTTAAGTGATAGATAAAAGCAGTAAATAAAACAATTTTTGAAAAAATATAATATATCAGAAATTCTGATATATTGGGACCTTGGTGGCAGAGATCTACGCCGAAGAATTAAGGGGAGATCACTGTGTGGAGATTGATCGTACACATGTGGACGTTTTGCGGTGCATATCGTACTTGGTACGTTTTGCGGCGAGAGTGTATATTTGCGTCGCATATCGTCCATATTTTCTGTATTAAAATGTATTCATTATCAACGTTACTTTTATTGGTTCTGTCA
>NW_026854618.1:0-91942 GCF_026571515.1 Ruditapes philippinarum
CGTTTACCGTTTACTTCCGGTATACTGTCTGTTCATTTGGCATTATTCCACATTAAACCTTTGTATAACATGTACACGATCAAAGTTTACGCTTTCAGCATAGACAGACGTATCTCTTTTGGATACTTAAAACCTAAGCAAAAACATTTGCTCACTACAAACGAGAAACCATCAAGCAGATCGCCTAATCCAGTTGGTGAATTTTCACAGTTCTCAAAACCAAGCCTTGAACACGAGCACGCGACAACCTATATGCCAGCAGAAGCAGACGATCAAAATAATTGCAGACGACAAGCAAACAACGGGATATGAAAGAATCATTGACGGATCCTTTTGGAATAATGTCTGCTTACTGTAACAGCGAGATTCATTCTAGGTTTTTTTTTAATTTCTAAAATATAATTCATTCACGGAGCTAGACTATTTTTAAGCACAGCTATAATATAGTATTTAATACTAACTAATTTTAATATGTTGTATACAGACAATAAAGTATTACATAACTCATTTTAGATACAATTTATGTGTTTTTTATTACGTACGGCGACATTGTATTTTCCCTCCGACATGTACATGTACTATTCCATTTTTTTTACAGGTATGACATCTCTCTAGCAGACGACACGTCAAATTGGAAACAATATGGCATTTTTTCATAGCTTATTGTAATAGTTTTTATTTGTTTGGGTCGTCAGACCAAACAAATAATGGTAGCGAAATTTCAGAGTCTGATGCTGTTAATTGCAAATGCCAAAAGTAGGTCGCTTTTTATATGTACACTAACGGCGAAAAAATTCAGGGGAGATCACTGCGTAAAGATGGTCAAATGACAGGCGCATTAATTTTCAAGCAAAATAATTCCCGAATGGTCGAAGATTTCTAATATTGTTTTATCCTTTATAGATATACATGCTTATAATAAGCTCCATGATTATTAACATCTGTGTTAAACAACAGTTAGCGTCGAAATAATAAGAGTTACAAACCCTAATTAAGAATAATATGGTTTTCTTCAGGCCTTTTACATATAACTTCACCGTGGCCGAGGGTCTGGAGTTCAAATCCAGGAAGGCAACTCTTTTTTTTCAAATTGTTTAAATCAAATAGACATTGAATTGAATATCAGTGTTGCAATTAGTCTTAAAGCCAATTAACTACAATTAAAACGCTGGAAAGCACTGGTGGCACTATACAAAAACAAATTGGTTTATAATCTCACAACCTTCACCTTTCTGACATTCTGAGACCCAAACAAATTCAGCGCCTTCTGTGCTTTGATTACTTGTGTGTCTTTTTTTAAGCCTTGTGTGAAAAAGATCAAAGGAAAAGTCACATAAGTACCATTTTGTGAGTCCGTCCGTCCATCTGTCTGTCCGTTGTCTTGTCCGGAGCATAACTTGAAAACCCTTGGAGATTATTTGTTTGAACTTCATACAGTGGTAGAGGGACTTGAGGGCGAGTGCAGTGTCAAAGAACCATAACTCTATTTTGCCCCGTTTTTGAATTATCTCCACTTTAAGAAAAATCTTGTCCGGGACGGAACTCTAAAATTATAAGAGATATCAACATGAAACTTTGTAGGTAGATAGATCTCAATGAGTAGCTGTGCAGTGCACAAGAACCGTAACTCTGCCATACCTAATTTTAGAATTATTGCCCTTTGTTCATTTTTACTCTTTCATTTTTGTCCGGAACATAAATCGCAAATTATAAGAGATATCAACATGAAACTTTGTAGGTTGATAGATCACATTGGGTAGAAGTGCATTGCAAAAGAACCATAACTCTGGTTAGCCTCGTAATTGAATTATCTCCCCTTATAGAGAAAATCTTGCCTGAGGCATAACTCTATAATTATAAGAGATTTCAACATGAAACTTTGTGGGTAGATAGATCTCAATAGGTCGATGAGCAGTGCACAAGAAACTTATCTCTGCCTTGCCTTATTTTGGAGTTATTGCCCTTTGTTCAATTTTACATTTTTAACTTTGTTTGGGACATCATCACTCGGAAACCATAACAGGTATCAATAAGAAACTTTGTAGGTAGATAGATCTCATCCATTAGAGGTCCATTGCAAAGAACAGTTACTCTGCCTTGCCTTATTCTGGAATTATTGCACTTTGTCTGGGGACATAACTCTGAAACTACAAGAAGTGTACTTTCCTACACGTCAAAAACCTATTCGGGGAGCATCACCCGGTTCAAACCTTGCTCTTGTTTAATAGAGGTATAAACCGGACACATGTTGTTCATTACTTTCCGTAGCATAGTATCCTATCCAGTAAGTATTATGTACCTCAGCTCTTACAAAACCCCCAAAATTAGCAGTGAGAAGCATTAGGACATCCTTTAGTGATGTAACAACATTAAAATATTACTTTGACTTTGTTGCTGTGTTGTTTGGTCATTCATGTGAAGAACATGAGTAAATTAATAAAGGTACACTCCTATACAATAACTGAATATGAAAAATTAAAAATAAAAAAGAATATGAAAAGGGCAATAACTCTGAAGATTTTAAAACAAGAATAATAGTTCTTGGACAGAGATATGTTGCTTCAATTTGATATCGCTTATACAATTTTGCTCTAGACAAAAATTTTATGTGAAGAATAAAGGGCAATAACTATTAGACCAATATAAGAGAGTTGTGGTCCTAAAACAGCGTGCTTCTCTTTTTATAATAAATCCAGATGTGATATATAAATCTGATACCGCTCAATTACTTCTCAAAATATGTCCCAGACTAACTAAGTGTTATGGTTCATATACATTGCAGGTCTCCTTAATTTTCCTATATCCATCTGTGAAGTTCTTTTTTGAGGTAATGCCCTGGACTAATTGTCTGATTGACAAATACTGATTGGATGTGCAACCAAAATGGGATAAGGGGCCATTTCTTTGGTTATTTTCTTTTGTTTTATAGGACCATTGGCCCTGTAGTCTATATAAAATAAACTCTGTTGTTCTCATTTGTTCTGTTTACAGTTAGATGACCCCTTATCTATTTTTTAGTAGTTTGGACTAATGTTCCAACAGATTACGTCCTACTGTCAGTTTGTGATGATAATGACTAATCTAGCCAGGCCAGCTTCACCTTCAATCTACTTCATACTGATCTGAATCTCTATAAACTGACATACCTGACTGACATACCTTAAACCCGACACATGGAGAATGTGTTTGAAGAGACAAAACTAACATAATTTTGACAACATGGAATACAACAAAACACAATTATGATTTTATCAATTTATTACAAATTCTATTACATTTTTTTTTATTTCATTTTCATACAAAATCCTGATTCCTTATATTAATGTTATGGAACACATATATGAAGCAATAGCTTTGTTGAACAAGACAGACACACAGACAGACAGACAGACAAACATACTCTGGCAAACAGGAAATAAAGAAATATTTAGCAGTCTGCTACCTGTACATTGAAAAGATACCACACTTGTGTTGTGAATAAAAGGTAACATGCAAGAGTTATGCAACAATAATTGGTAATGATTAGTGAAAGTATAAATAATTTTTAATATTATAAAATGATGCTCAGACTATCAGCAAATTATGTTTTTTAATTAAAACATAATGTTCATAATATTGTAAGTTAAATAAGTCATTGAGAAATAAAACAAAAATCTTATTTTGTGTCACATTTTTTTTCTAGTTTTTTACACTTCATATCTGCTTTCCTAAATACATGAAGCACATTGACATTTTTCTCAAATTGATAATTTTAATTTTCACTTAAAAGTTTTTAAACTTGTTTTGGTACAATAATATTGTTTTTGTTAAATTAACAACCTAAGTGGCATCTTGGTACATGTACTTTAATTTTCATTTAGAATATTTCAATGTAAGATGGTGAAACAATCCATCATTACTATGGCAACGAAACAATAGATATATGTATATATACAACATTTGTACATTCTATGAGTTGAGGTAATAAAATTCCACATGTAAACCAGTCAAAAAAATATCGGATTCTCATTGGCCAATATTAATACTGTGCTAAAATGCAGCCAATGAGAAACAGAGGTTTCAGAGACTGGTTTACAATTTTTTTTTAATTCCTCACATGCGTAAAACTTGATGACCAATCAAACTCTGTTTTATATACCAAAGAATATATTAATCATTTGAATAAATAACTCTGGAATGTTCTAACATGGAACATAAAATCTATGAATAAATAATTGAGCCAAAGTTAATAGATATAAAAAAAATAAAAAACTTACTTGTTCTTGAAAGAAACTAACATAATTGGATACTGTGTATAACTCTATGAAGAATAATACAATATAACATAAACAGATCTAGATAATTGTACAAATGCAAACAAAGTATTTTCAACAGTATTTGTACTGTAACTTACAATTTGTTCTTGAATTACAATATTATCACATTAACCCATTACATTTTTGTTCAATTAATCTAATTCAATGCTTGAAAAGTGAGAGAATAAATATGATGTATATAACATTGACATTGTGGGTAGGGCTGTTGCTAATGTTATAATGTACAGTAGAACTTCTATGAGTCGAACTTCGATTAGTCGATTTTCTCTATGTGTCGAAGTAAAATGAAAGTCCCCATTTTTTCCCTTATATATTCCTTATAAAAACCTATTTATGAGTCGAGATTTTATGTGTCGAATTTTTCGATGTGTCGAAGTTTTTTCGTGGTCCGTATAGAATAAATCTAGTACAATTTACCACAAATAAGTCGAAGTCCTTCGATTATTTTGACACCTTCGATCTCGAGACATTTTTCACACCTTTTCTGGCCGCGATGACGATTTCCGATCAACTTTAGTGACAGGTGTTAATTACACAGCCAAGTGTTCAAACAGCCTTTGTATGCGTTTAAATGTGTGAAAAAATGCTTAAATCGTTACTATTTTAATTCCCGTAGTGGTATTTGAAAGTATATGCAAACAGTAAGAACTATCATTTGAGTGCTTCTGTGACCCGGTGTCGCGTGATAATCACACGCGAAATATTTACTATAAGCTGGTTTAGTTATTGCCCTTTCATATCGTTACGCCTTTTGTAACTTCATTGTTTACGTCAAAAGGTAGTCAAAATCATTACCTGTAAAAAGTTAATTAACAGTAATATTTATCATTCTATAATGTAAAATATCAGATTAATGAATGAAAGAAAAACATGAAATAGGTTACGTAACGGTTATAGATCTTATAATTAGGGCTAGTCACGGGTTGAAATTTTGTCATGAAATTCAGACCGATTCATGAGTCGAAGTCCCGATGTGTCGAAGTTTTTACGCAAGTCCCTCCAACTTCGACTTACCGAAGTTCTACTGTAGTTATAACTTGTAGCCCACCCATTGGCACCATATCTCTTTGTTTATATTTGTTTTCAACATTACATGTTTTATGAATAAAATAGTTGCAATGAAATATTACTAAACTAAACCTATTACTTTACTAGGCAGTAGCAACTATGATTTATTTTGGCCCATAGCATAGACGAAGGTCAGTCTGCTTTAGTTTGACCAGGCTCCATTCCATTGGCTACTTAATGTATGTGTGTTTTATTTTACCCCCCCCCCCCGTCCATTAACAATGATCATTTAAAACCAAACCAAGACAAATCCAATAAGGGAGTTTAGCATGGTATGGGCTAATTCTTTAAAAAGTAAATATGTAAACAAGTAAACAAGCTGGTTCAAATCTCAAGAAAAAAATAGCGCATTTCATTAACAATGCCATTTTAATATCTCAATAATGAAATAATAAACAACATGATTCAAATAACAATATTTTAATCTTATCACTGATAGTTTTGTGAGCAAAAAATTAAAACAAAAAAGTGATGTAGTCGCCAAAAAATCAGGAATAATATTTTAGAATACATACATTCAACACTACATGTTTCAAACAGTGGCCTGCTGCACTTGTTCATAAAATCTTATAAGGAAACAAACTTGAGAATAAGAGGAAACTTAACAAAACATGCAACATATTGGAAATAGCTTGCCATTCTATAAAATCAACAAAGATTATATACAAAAACAAGTGTCTAAAATTCTAGTGGAAAAAAAACAAGAATACAAAAAACATGGTAAACAATCAATCTTAGAGAAATGTTATAATGTAA
This sequence comes from Ruditapes philippinarum, assembly GCF_026571515.1. Lineage (NCBI taxonomy): Eukaryota > Metazoa > Mollusca > Bivalvia > Venerida > Veneridae > Ruditapes > Ruditapes philippinarum. Next base: position 6,141 of record NW_026854618.1, read on the forward strand.
ACATTTCCCTAAGAGCTAATAACAGATATAAATCTCTTACAAATCTGATAGTAGATGTGGCGTTTATAAAAACAAAAAATGATCGATTCTGAAGGTTTAATAAAGGAGTTGATCTGTACACGATGTTGCACAGTTCATTAATTCTTTTAATACCTGTGAAGACAACATCAGCAATGATTTTATTCATTGTGCTTATAATATTTATGACCAAAAATAGATGAAACCCATAAAATCGTTAATTACAATTTCAGTGTTACTCTAGTAAATGCTTATATAATAAAAAAAAACTACAAGGCCATTCTGTACAGCAAAATAAAAGCAGGCCATTTTTTGTGTGCAGCAGTTTTATAAACGAAACAAAAAAAGATGTCTTTTAGCAGTAAAATCTCAAGGCACCTGACCCTTGTCCCCTGCTTACTGTAAACTTTTATCAATCCTGACTCTTAAACTCCTGCATATTATAAATTTTCATCAATCCGACTTTTGTCCCCGGTTTTCACCAGATTCTTATCAACCTGACCCTTGACCCTTCTATATTTTCATCATAAAATTAAAATAACAATCACTACATATATGAAAATATTTTCAATTTTAACTGTTTCCTACATCTCAAAGCTTAACAAAATACTAAAAGAAATTTCTCCTTATAACACCACATAATACGGAGCACTTTTGACACATTACAGAATTCATCACATTTTAACATTATAGGTATGGCACTAAAACCCTGCATTATTAAGATATAATTACACTGTATTCATGCTTATTCAGATCTAACAGTTATAAACAATGCCTGGTGGATATTAAAAATACCATATACACACATCAAAGCTGAATCATAGTTTAGATGAAGTTAGGCCCATCCATGGCAGTCAAATATTTAAATTTTACTTTACAGTTTTAGTTATATTTAATGGACACAGCAACACTTTTTGTGTTATTTGGCAACTATCTAGTAAACTGGTGGAAGTTCCTCTCATTGGATTGGAGACACAAGCATATACTGCCAGGTAAAACCAGACAACTTCAAGGAGCTAGCTGGAAAGCTCTCTCACATGACAGAATTCATTATTACTGATAGGATTCCAACAAATTAACAGTGATAATAAATGATTTCATTCTGACATAATATAATTTTAACCGTGATATAATCTGTCTAATTAACAATATTTAACTACATGTGTCATACAGGAATTAACATTAATCTAGAACAAGCATATTTCTTTTAAAAGCCTACTTATACTCCATATATTGCTAATTTAAAACTAGACATAACAAATTTACAATAGAAACTATACCAAGAAATGTAAATTATGCACGGTCTTTACTATAGAAAATGGAATGCATTTTCATTCTATTAATTCATCTATACAAAACTACATTAGCTCTTTCATTTAATATAATTCAGATTGAAAACAAATGATTATGAAAAATAAAAGCAAACTTGCTGATGATTATGTTATTCTTATTTCGCATATGAGCCGCGCCATGACAAAATGAACATAATGGGTTTGCAACCAGCATGGAACCAGACCAGCCTGCGCATATGTAATTCTTATTCAGGATATCAAGTCTTACTTGTCTTATGATTTAGGCCAAAAACAAACAAACAAAAAAAATTAAATAAAAATCCACTCATTTCTCTCTAACCCTCCTACAGTCTATTGTTTATCCAGCCAAGTAAGCTGTCATATTATTGGTCAATTTTTATCTACCATCTTAACCATTAACCTGCTTTAACCAATAGATATAAGTTTTTGTCACCAGTAGTCAGGCCAACCTGTATTTACATGCAATCTGACAGGTTTTGTACTGTTGGTAGCTGAATTTTAAAATTCTCTTTACTTAAATGGGACTGTTCCAAATTCCAAGTAGGACAATTCTGTTGCAAAAAAATCAGTAGGTAAATGGTTGAAAAACACCAGTGGATTTACCTTATACATATTCAACATTATTTCTAAACCAGTTATGGAGGAAAAGACATTGCAACATTATCTGAACATCAAAGTTAAGGTCAAATATACATTTATACAATATTATTATCTGATAGGAAAACAAATCTAATCATTTATCTATGAATACATATTATAATCAAGCACCTTGGTGATTGTAAATTGCAGATTTTGTGATTCAATCAACTGATAGTTTATATAAGCACCATAGTGATTCGTTTTACTTACTGGCAATGACAATTTATAGTGATAAATACGCTATCATATTGTTGGTTAACATCACAGGGCAAAATCTTCAATAGATGAAAAAATATCAGAGTTATGTCCCCTAATGTCTCTCTAACTTTCAAGTAAGAAATGTAGAAGTATTATTAATGCCAACTTATTCATTAAAGATAGAATGTATTCTTCTTATTCCATACTCAAAAAGTTAATATACTGAAGAAAGTAGCACTTATTGTGAAAATTGATGGCTTAAAGATACATCAGAATAAAATTACAAATACAATGATAAATGTTTCAATCTGCAAAATTCGGACACATGAGGTGACTTAATCTTTTGAACAGATTTAATAAATTAAGAGATTAAGTGAAATCAGTATATTCTTGAAAATGAGGCATTTAGCAAACTTAAAATAACTGTTTATCTATACAAACTCATGTCTAGTGTTTTAGACTTTATGGAACTTGCTGTTTGCCAACAACAATATAAATGTGATATTGAAAATTGAGCATTCTAAAACTCTACAATTAGTACATGTAGATTAGCAAATATCTTGTCAGAAAATTAGTAGTTAATGTAATTTCATTAAAAATATGGTAAACAAATACCTTTCAGTATGGAAAAAAACAACCACATGAGACCAATAGTTTTAGGAATTAAATGGTGGGAAACATAAATTTTGAGATGAAAAACATTGTATCTATCTGAACTCTAGCAGTGATATTTCTTTGTCCACACAAAAATTGAAATAGCATCACATTTTTAAAAACAAACTCTCAAAAAAAGTAATGCATGCAGTAAAAAACATGCAATATGTTTAGACAAACTAAAAAAAGATGCTAAATTTTATATTTATATTCAAAAGAAATTGTATCCTATCTTATAGAAACAGGACAGTTCCTATAGAAACATGCTTCTAAAACAGTATAATTCAATATAGACATATTGTATAGTGATAAATATCATATCTTGTAGATAGAATTATCATATCCTGAAAAACAATTACCATATCCTAAAGAAACAGTAATCCTAGCCTGTACAAAGAGTTATCATATCGTGAAGAAACAGTTATCGTAACCTAAAGAACTACAATGTAGTTATCAAATGCTGTAAAAACAGAATTGTATCTTGTACACACAGAAACATATGATATCCTGTTGGAAGAAAAAACTAAAAAAGAAACAGTCAAATTCTCTAGAAAAAGTACATTATACCATATTCTGTTTAAGCAATATAAAATAGGTAACCTATGCAGTGTCATATGCTGTAAGAATATATACTAGAGAAATAGTAGCCTTTCCTGCTCCTACAATTAGACATACCCTGGAATGATGAGATTGTAAATGGCTTGATAGTCAAATAACTCAATGAACACCACGTATTCAAGACAAAAAAAAAACAGCAACACCCACATTACTAGGCAGACATCGAGCTTTAACAATAACAAAGATGGCTCAAAAATACAAGAGTAAAATCTAACACTATGAAAATTTTGTACAGCATTTTTTTTTCATCCATTTTCGGATACCTTAAAATAAATTTATGTATCAATATTTACTATACCTTAAAATATTTTAAGTTTATAGGTATCAATACTACATTCTCTACAGTGTTATAAACTCTCAAAGAGTTAGACTCTCAAAGTTATGGATAGGCCTATATAAAAGCAGAATGTATTATGTATAAACATATTATGTTTGGTTTACTTAGTTAACAGATGTCATTTTTTCTCCACTATCGTTTGTAGTAACAAAGCATATAAAAGTTATTGTTGTACATATTTAATAATGCACTAATTTCAAGTTTGTAGATAGTTGTTTTCTTCTAATTAATAAGAAGAATATTCCCAGTGTTGAGATAAAAGTTGCACATGGAAGAACTATTGTATTTAAACCCCTGAACCTGCTAGAACCCAAAGTGATCAGCCTTTGCCACCAGTATAGAGCCAGACCAGCCGGCACAAAGCAGTCTGGCCAGGCGCTATACAGTTGGTTGTTTCACATTAATTTCCATATCCCTATATTGATAATGAACAGTTTCAAAAAATGGAAACTGGACAAGTCCATTTAAACAAGTTCAGCAGGTAGAGGCTTAAAGCAGTTATCTCATAGAAATGTTGAACAATGTATATCAAAGAGATGAATATTTGGTACAATTGTTAAAACATATAGCTTTACATTCTTTAGTCAAGTAGTAACTGCCGAACACTTTTTGGCGTACTTTCATCATGTAGATGTTTCGTAGTATATCTAAAAATAGAAATATTTTAATTGTGTTATAATAGTGATAAAGTAAAATTTATATGGAAGGTTTTAGCATGACATAATCTTTTTTTTTTTATCGAACCCAATAAAAAAATAAAACTTTATTCCTTACTTGAAATTTCAAATTTTGCTATAGTATTTTACTTTGCTGAACCTTGCTTCTCAAAACCTTTTCTTTTACTATAAATACTAAGTTTCATCAGAAGGATATATAGAGGATATTTGTTTAGTTCAGTGTAAGATCGGAATATATTTCACCGAGTGTGCACCAAAAGGTATATTTTACGAGTGGCGCAGCCACGAGTGAAATATGAACTTTTGGTGTTCACAAGGTGAAATATATTTCGATCTTACACTAAACTAAACAAATTTTCTTTTTATTATATGCAAAGAAACGTTTTAAAAAGACATTTAACCTAATACTGAATGATAAGCGCGCCAATTAATAATACAATGCGACGTCATTTACGACGTCACGTCATTAAGTTGGTACCCAGTTCTGTGCACGCTAGTATTTCACTGAAACAACATAAGGGGCTTAAATTCAAAACAGTGAAATTATCAAAGTTTTATATCACTGATATATTTCTATAAACCACCGAAAAGCATGTAATAAAAATAAATTAAACACACTGGCATCTGAAATTATCAAAAATAGCAAAATTCTAAATCTTTCCTGATACAACACTTATATAAAGGAAGAACAAGAGTTAGCGACAGATTGGCTCAGTTGTTTGAGGTATTCAAAAGTTTTGTGAGGGTCCCAGGTTCAAGTCCAAGTCAATATCTCATCATGTGACTTATGAAATGTCTTATTAAACAAACTCAGTATGTTTCAAAAGCAATACTATGTTTAATCAAGTCCAACAGGACCAAAATGTAATAGTTCAGCTGACAACAATACTTAGTTTAAATCTAAATACAATGTACTTTAATACCTCAGTGCCATGCTCTCAAAAAGAATGATTTATCAAACAATTTACTGAACTAGACTAAATGAACAGAAAAAACATCTTAATATCAAAATAAATAACAAAAATATAAACCTTAGAGCATTCAGCAATCCCTCTACATTCATGTCTCGTTGCTCATGTAATAGTTTAATTGAGCTTTTTATCTGCAATTACAGAAAATCATGCTTTATAATATTTCATTAAAAAATTAACAATATTGACAATTTTCTCCTTTTCATTTACTAACTGTAACAATCAGTTTGTATAATTGTGTAATTTACAAAATCATGATACCAAAAAAGTAAATTATATAATAAACTGTAAAAAAATCTTTAAATATCAAATATTTAAATATTAAATAGTGAATATTTTTATCAACTTCTACATCATACTGCTTTAAAATCGTTTACGATCACTCTAAGCAGGTATACATTAAAGAGACAGCTATGAGATACAATGGAATCCAGGAACCAGTCCCTAGCTCTTATTGAATTGACCCCTTGGTTCTTTTATATGCCCAGTGTATAGCACCGATTCATGCGGGGATTACCTGGATTTCTTACCAGTACACCTCTAGGTAGGTGGGAAACACTGAAAGTGTCTCTGAAAAATCCCAAGGGTGTAATCCAGGATCAAACTCGGGACCTAAGGAGTGATAATCAGTGGTTTAACCAACTGAGCTATCGCGCCACCTATAATGTGAAACATGTTCTGATAAACTTTGTTGGTTTGTGATTTTTATCATAAATTAATAAACTGTGGACATTTTATTTAATCAAATGTATGATATAGATAAAATCAGGTATGTAGATGATCAGCAATGTAGTTATAAACATGCATGTATAAAATCTCAATATTCTAAAATTCTGTATCTTCATAATTGTTCCTTTTGCATATCAGAAAAAAAAACAAGAGGCAATGTTATTTTTGCATGCAATAAATAATTTTTGGCAGGCACATTTGATTGCCAGCCTAAAGGTTTTTTTTTTTTTTTTTTTAAACTAAATAACACTCTTATTAAAGCGTAGTTACTACACTTAATTATCTGAATAGAACATGGCTATGATATATGATATAATGAGAAATAGGACAAAAACGGAAAATTAATGAATTTTTAAAACATATAGAAATTGCACATTATCTTATCAATATGTAATGTTACTGTCATAATTTGTTTATATCTAGTTATAAACTGTATTCCATCTCAAAAGCAGAAAAAAAATGAAATCATACTATATCATGAAATCATATGAATGAATCAGATATATGAATTATCTTATAAATAAAATAAATAAGATAAATATTAAATAAGATGTCTCATTTCATATATGCAGGTCAGTACAATACCCGACGCACATTTACGTATTTTTAGACTTACATCTATCCCAGAATTCTTAGCAAATGCTCCGACAGGATGTACATGGTCGTTTAATATAATCACTCCTACCATTACACGTAAACAAAATAGCTTCGTATCAACATTCTGTATTCTTGAACAATACTCTCTGTAATATAGTGAAATGTTTCATACCAATGTAAATTCTGTTATAAAAGATTTCATATTTTCAAATTTATCAAACTAGGTTACTTTTTTTTTAATTTTAAATTGTAAATCACATGTGCAAGTCATAACGCCAATACAAGAGGAAGAAGACCAAATATGCCTCTTTGTTCTTTATTTCAGAAACAAGCAGGCTTCTGAGTAGAACAACTGATATTAATACAAGGATATGTTAGGATATAACTATATCTTCCAGTAACAAAGTTACAAAGTAAGCATGTATTAACATCTCTCATCAACATTTACCTGGCTCAAGTTGTAAAACTAACTAGCCCTGCTTAGACTGACCATTGTTAATATAAGGGATTTTGTTATAATAATGCCGCCAATAGGAAACATGGCGGTAAAACAGCAAGGGAAGTCAGGCTGATGTTACTCTATACCAACTGCACTGACAAGTCTATATTGCCACTAGCAATATAAAGAGTTAAGAAAAAGTTTTCTTTGCCAGGAATGAACCTTAAAATATCTAAACAACACAGTTAAATAACTTATATTTCTAGTTATGTTGTAAGAATTATCATTTTTACAACAACCAACATGAGGCAGTAGTATTATGTAGCTATTTTCAACAATAATAAAAAGGTTTTCAATACATACGGGTTTTCAATCATCACTCTACAAATATTTGCCATTGTACATAAACAGTCTGTTGTGTTTTCTACTGGAAGATTTTTGTTCTGAAAATGAATAAAAATGTTATCAAAAAACATGTTGAAAACAAATTCATAACACACAAAAGCAACTAACAACTGGCAGCACTTTAGACATAATTTATCAGTATTATTAAATGTTACTAAGTTTTTTAGTTTAGTATTCATTCATAGATTTTGACAAATTAACAACAACTACACATATCAAAATCCTATACAATAATCATATTATGATGCAAGTGTCAATCAGCAAGAAAAGTCTGACAATCCAGTACCTGATAATACAACAATTACACCATTGTAACAATATTAACCTGTAGAGTAACTAAAGTATCAAAGTAATTATAGTGAAACTAGAAATGTGTCATCATGCCACGGATGCCCCCGCATGCAGCCAAAATTTCAGATGTTATAATATTTAGTTCCAAATTTGTTTGCACAAATTATTTTTTTCATTTGCAGTTCAAAGCCCTTAAAACTTTTCAATGTTAACACAAACCATTTTCATACAATGTTCAAAGCACTGAAATTATTTAGTCTTAACCTTTTGAAAATAGCATATTTCATACTTGTAGCCAAAATAATGGCTACATACATTTCCACAAAAGTATGAGTGCTGAAACTGAAAGTTCAAAATTTTTCCAACATTCAAGAAAGATAAGTTTGTCCAAAATCATTGAACCACGACCAAATTCAAACTTTCCACAAAAGTATGAGTGCTGAAACTGAAAGTTCAAAATTTTTCCAACATTCAAGAAAGATAAGTTTGTCCAAAATCATTGAACCACGACCAAATTCAAACTTAAACTGCTTATTCCTAAGATGTATCTATATTATTTTCAAAGTGAAAGGGACATAACTCTGCCAAAAATTATTGAACCATGACCAATTTCGAACTTGGCCTGGGCATTCCAAAAACGTATCCATATGTTTAATTTGAGTTGAATGTGTTGTACTGTTTGGGTGATAATAAATAGAAACTGAAAATTTCATATTATTTTCAAAGTGAAAGGGGCATAACTCTGCCAAAAATTATTGAACCACGACCAAATTTAAACTTGACCTGCGCATTCCTTTGATGTATCCATATGTCAAGTTTGAGTTGAATGTGTTGTACCGTTGGGGAGATAATGAATGGAAACTGAAAATTTCATATTATTTTCAAAGTGAAAGGGGCATAACTCTGCCAAAAATCATCGACCATGACCAAATTCGAACTTGACCTGTATTTTCTCAAGACATATCCATATGTCAAATTTGAGTTGAATGTGTTGTACCTTTGGGGAGATAATGAACGGAAACTGAAAATTTCATATTATTTTCAAAGTAAAAGGGGCATAACTCTGCCAAAAATCATCGAACCATGACCAAATTCGAACTTGACCTGTATTTTCTCATGACATATCCATATGTCAAGTTTGAGTTGAATGTGTTGTATCGTTGGGGAGATAATGAACGGAAACTGAAAATTTCATATTATTTTAAAGTAAAAGGGGCATAACTCTGCCAAAAATCATCGAACCATGACCAAATTCGAACTTGACCTGTATTTTCTCATGACATATCCATATGTCAAATTTGAGTTGAATGTGTGCAACCGTTACTTAGATAATGAACGGAAACTGATGATGACGGAATGACAGAATGACGGAAGGACGGAAGGACGGAATGACGGAAGGACGGAACAGGGTAACACTATATGCCCCGGCCATTACATGGCGGGGGCATAAAAATAAATTTTTGCAGTGTTATTTTTTTTTATATTGGAATTATTTATTGTAAATTATGATTTTTATATCACAATCAATAAATATTTAACATCTATGTGGCAATTTATCTGTGTGATAAATCATTGATTTATCAATTATATAAAAGATATATAAATCTATATACATTGTATATATATATTGTTAAATATATAATGCACATAATGCAACATCTGGCAACTTGCACATACTGTGCAGTTCATCTAAATGATACATGTATATACAATGTAACTGGAATACAATCAACTCATACACTTTTGTACAATATAAATTTTGTATGTTTCCATTATTCCCAATTACCTTGCTAAATGTATCCTGTAGAATGAGCAGACTCTAGTTATAATAGCATACATACATGTATACCAAATTTTACAACGAAATAAATGTGAGATAAATATGAAATACCTGTGAAACAAAGGTGCAAGTTGTATCACTGAGCATCTTTAACATGGGAGTTGAGTGTGCGTAAAACAATGACATTCTGTTGGCTATTTCATGTGGAACTTTCTCATTATTTTCTGAGGAATCCTACAACAACAAATACAGTGAAAATAATATCATAAATGAACATATATTGTTGCACTCTGTAATAAAGGAGGGAGGGATAGAAGCTTACAGCCAAACTGTGAAAGAACAGTTGTCCTGACCAGAAATAATTTCATTCCAATAAAATTTAGAATGTGAAAATGATCTTCAGACAATTCTTGTTTAAAAGCACATTACAAAAATGTTTTAAATCATTCTTTTAAAGCACTGTCTAGAAAGAAACTCAGTGTTATACATGTTTTACTACAAAAAATGAATAAAATTTATCAGCAGGAAGCTTAGGTCTATATCTCCCTACATACATGTATTTGTTGCCCCTGGCAAAAAGACCAACATTAATATCTAGCCCTGTTAAATTTTACCATGTTCCCATCATTACTAATGGTAGTAAATATGAACTAGGATATCTTCATACTTTTCATAGACAATGAGCTAAATGAAGATAATTTTTAAATCTGTTCTTACATTCATGAAACTTTGTTAAATACATGTAGTTCTAAAGATATATAACCTAAGTACTGCTTAATTCATATACATGTACTGTGAATTCACTTAATTTTGTAGACATGAAATTTCGTGGTTTTGTCCCAAAAAATTTTTTTGTAGGTACTCAAATTTGTGGACTGTTTAATTTTCCAAAAGGTAAAATGTAAAAAATAATTTTACCAAATTAATCTTAAGGTATTAGGACCCTAATGGGCACTATAAGGAACTGAAAAATTGACATCATAGGTCAGATGTTTACCTTAAAGTACACCTGTATGCAAAATTTAAACAAAGTTTACCGTACGGAAATCAAGTTATGGCCACTTTTCTGAACTCAAGCTATGATGTTATGAGGGCCCTTTTTTAGAAATGAGGAACCTTTAAATAATCTGCAATAACTTTCTAATGAAAAATGTTTTCCCATTAATTTTTGGTAAGAAACAAATAGTACCATTCAGCCAACAATCCACATAAGCAAAATTATGGTTACTACATAAAATTTATGAAATCTGTATAAAAATGTTACCCTACCCCACCCATTTTTACCATGTGTCTGACCATTTTTCTACTTAGGGAGCCTAATTTAAAAAAATCTTAAAATTTACCCAAATGAGTGCCTGTTTTCAAAGTTTCCCTAAATTTTTAAAAAAGTATATTGGTTGATCTTGTAAAGTATGAAATACTTTTTAAGTTTTACCGTCTAGTTTTGATTATATTACACTTTGAAAATATCAGGTATCATATTTATTACTAGATTTAGCATAATTTAGCCAATAACTACCTATATAAATTAAAAAATCAAAATTAAACACTTTTTTCTTTCCATATGGGACATGAGAGATACATAAATAATGTTAAAAGAAAAAAAGAAAGAAAAAAAAGTTGACCCTTCTGGGGATTGAACCCATGGCCCTCATTTTCAATGTAGTTAACAGTAGTTCTAGCCTATTTGAATACTCTTCAACGCGGAGGTAATGCATTAGGGTGCTAATACCTTAAATTTGTGGATTGACCTATCCACAAAAACCACTAAAAATAAGGGTCCCAAGTAAAATATTGTTTTGCAGAAATAGATTTTACCTGCTTGAAATCTGGAACAATCAAGTTCAGAAATGAACAACTGAGGGGTATTACTATAAGGTTTAGTTTCAATGAGTTTAAATGTTGCTGATTGAATTTTAAGTGAGCAGCTTTGTAAAACTATAATACAACTTACACTAGTAACCATTCTTCGTCTGCTTTCTGTCCGTCTGTAATAACTAAAATCATTCTGTATCACAGGATTAGTCATCTGAAATAAAAGAGTTGTATAAATACTATAATATAAACATATTGTAAGCCATGTTTATAGTCATATATTCTTGGATAGCCTCAGTTTGAATCATAAACAAGCCTGTAAATGCAGTTCACAAAAACCAATATTACTAAATATTTACACTAGTACCCTCCTACTCCCTACTAAGGTTTTTTTTAGAAACAGTGGTGGCACAAAAAACCCAATAAACTCTAAAATAAGTTGGAAAATTTAGTCATAATTTGGTTAAAATTTAATATATAGTGATAAACTATTTTACAGGGTGATGGGTCATTTTAAACAATTTTAAATTTCAAAGCAATCTCTCAGATTTTTTCTGGTAAAAGAAGTGGGCAGTAGAAATGACAGCTGCACTAATGACCCTGTTAGTAGTATAGCTCTCCCTATAGATATTAAAATACATGTAGACTTCAGTTAACAAAATGTCACCTTAATACAGCCATCTCTTATTGCTTACATAACACATATAACACTTTCTTGAGCTGAAAATTATTTCTTTTTAGTTTAAACCTATTTATTTTAAGTTCGATTGTGAAACAAGTTCTTGCAACTTATATTAATAACTTTAGAGTCAGCTTCCTGGAACCAACCAGTACCGGTGTCATATGAAGAAACATGGTCTTGACGGAATTGGTCTCATACCCATGATCCCTGGGTTGGGAGGCAGACACCTTATTTCTTTTTGAATCATGCATTGCCTACATCAAAGATTCAGTTAAAGAGCACAGCAAAATGTGACAAATTTAAAGAAATATGTGCAATTATAATAAAACAACATATTGTATACTGAGTCAGGCTTCATATTAAAACAGATGCTGATATGAAGGAATCAATAACCATATTAAACCTCTCTCTTTTTTTTATTTCTTTTTCTAATTTACTGTAGTAATTCTTTTTAACACACCTGTATTAACTGATGCTCAGATTCAACATCAATATATCAATAAATCAGTTTGCTTGTTTCAGGTTTATTGCTTGGCTTTAATTAAGCTTATCAATTACATGTAATTTATACATTTTGCTAGCAATGTAATCTCATTAGAAAAAGATAGAACTAAGATTGTCTTTAAAAAAAATTACTTTGTGGACATTTAATTTGACATTCAGGCCTCGAGGTTATAAAACTTTTTTCAGGGTTCTGTCTCAAATTTCATGATTTTCATTGGCCAGTATACATTCTGTGGCAATTTCTGACCAATCAAATGCCTGAGATCTGAGTTTGAGAAAGAGAGATAACATCGAACCAGGTTCCAACTGACAATGCTAATGAATTACCTTCTTTCCCTTATTTGCTTTAGTCCTAGTTTAACAGTATTTTAGTCATAAACACTTGGGCTGCTAATTGACAATAAGTCTACTGGCATCAACTGAATAGGCCTATGCTATTACAATATAACATGCTCCTAGTGCAGACTAAAATCAGCCAGAACATCCTTGCCTTCTGTTCATGGTCTGCACTGTTTGATTTCCAGTCGACAATCTACATATCTTAAAATTTTCCTTAACAATGATGAAAGAATTTGCATGAAAAGTTGGTCTTGCACTTTAATGGTGACCAAGGTAAATAAATGCATATAGCTCTCAGCATCTAACAGATAATAATGAAATTGCTTATGGTAACCCCTACAATGTAGGAATGAATGATAATACAGAGTACATAATATTAATTTTGCTTCAAATAAATGTCGCTTTTTTATTCACCCACTTTTATAATTTTAGTTTTAGAGCAATACTGAGTTTTTAGTAGACAGCATATGGTAATTTGTATGAACTGATGTTGAAGGTGACATATTGTTTAATTTCATATTTCATACATGGATACAATTTTCTTTTTACTTTGTTATCTGTATTGTAATTAACATCATTTACAGTGAACTTTAAGTTTAACAATAATATGGGGAATTTGAGAGAAACAAAACACAAGGTAACCATAACTATATATGATTCCACATTAATGCAGCATGCCTCCAGATTTTGCCATTTTCATTAAAGTTTTGAAAAAAGATTTAGAAGCAAAATATTGTGAAATAAACAAAGAAATTAATTTACACATTGTAAATCATGCTTGAAATCCATGTAAATTACCAAAAAGTAAGTAACGCAGTAGAAATATGGTCATACAGCAAAATCAGTCAGTAATTGTGCATTAAATGTAAATTATCAATTGAGTCTTGAATCTTTTTACTTTTCTTAAGATTTTAGTACATTTTTCTCAAGTTAGATTTTCTTGAAATATGCTGGCTCACCTGGAGACATGCAGCTTTAAAAAGATTTCACATTTTCTTAACAACTATATTGTGTAAAGGAAATGGTTAATTGCTTTGATTTTTTTATCCCAAAGAAAAAAGTATTGGTACAGTCTGACTACACATTATATGTTCGGCTGCTTGGTTTATACTTGATACTAAAATTCATTAAACAAGGACAAGGAACCACAAAAAATTCAAAATTTCAAAAGCAGGACAATATCATTGAACATTTTCAACACAGCAATACTTTAAACTACTACAGAGGAAAACACAATATTCAAAGATTTTTTAACTTAATTTGGTGACTTCTGTTAGGACATAGCACTTGTTATTAACAGGAAAATCAAAATGTATTCCTACGTTAGATGCATAACAAGAGCTGGTTGAACCGGATGATGCTCCCCGAATAGGTTTTGGACACAGGAAGGTATACCTCTTGTAGTGTCAGAGTTATGTCACAGACAAAGTTCAAAGTGTAAATACAACCCAAATGTTGCGCTCGACACATTCTCTCAATATGGTGATCATTTCTGTGAAATAGTTGTAAAATCCTACTTCAAATAACGAAGTTATGGGCCCGACACGATTTTGCTGCAAGGTCATGATGTGACCTTGACCTTCAAGATAGCGACCCAAATGTTGCGCGCGACATGTCGTCTCAATATGGTGATCATTACTGTGAAATAAATGTTAAAACCGACTTCAAATAATGAAGTTATGGGCCGGACTTGATTTTGCTGCAAGGTCATGCTGTGACCTTGACCTTCAAGGTAACGACCTAAATGTTGCGAGCGACACGTCGTCTAAATATGGTGATCATTTCTGTGAAATAGTTTTAAAATCCGACTTCAAATAACAAAGTTATGGGCCGGACACGAATTCGGGACGTACGGACATACCAACTTTTGATATTTATGAGGCAAATCAGCTCATAAACTACACCTGGACCAACGTCCATAAGCAAAATTAGCTCATAAAAACAAAAAAATAGCTCTTAATTTGAATTTTATGAGTTTTTGTTCTTTATTTAACTACGGAATGAAGCTCATAAATATCAAATGTTTGCTCAGACTGACGGAAGGAAGGACTGACGGACGGACGGATAACCCGACAACTATATGCTCCAATAACCAATCACCATACCAAGTTTGAAGTTCCTAGGCCTAAGCGTTCTTTAGTTATTGATCCGAATCCGTTTTTACCTACAAGGTCAATGTGACCTTGACCGTTGACCCCTTGACCCTAAAATCAATAGGGGTCATCTGCTGGTCATGACCAATCACCATACCAAGTTCCTAGGCCTAAGCGTTCTTTAGTTATTGATCGGAAACCGTTTTTACCTACAAGGTCAATGTGACCTTTGACCCCTTGACCCCAAAATCAATAGGGGTCATCTGCTGGTCATGACTAATCACCATACCAAGTTTGAAGTTCCTAGGCCTAAGCGTTCTTTAGTTATTGATTGGAAACCAAATTCGGGACGTACGTACGGACGGACTGACAACCCAGCATAATAACTAGTTTATTCAAATATACATTAATACTAATGACAACTGTGCAGACCATGTACTACACATACAACTTCCAAAGTAAGAAATCTTAAAATTAATTAACTTTTTGGTATGTGTTCCAACCATTAAAGAAAATTCATGAAATTCATTTAATTTTTTCGTTTTCAGATAAAGGTGGTTCTTTTCTTGATTGCACTAGTAGTTGCAGTTGCCTACTTCAGTGATCAGTTGAGTGGAATTCCTAAAGAGAAAACTAAATCAAAGTTTTGGGGTAATGCAAGGCTTCATCAATCTAACAAGGCATTTGATAAAACAGTTTCAAGAAATTTATGGGACAGAATCTCCAACACAGAATCAAACAAACGCAACAAACAGAAAGAGTATGAAAGTCCATATACTTTACCTGAAATGAAAATAAACTGGTTTGATGACGTTGCCCGGGAGAATGCAGATAATAAAGATGATAAAGAGTCCAATATAAAAGATGATAAAGAGTCCAATATAATTGAGAATGGTGTAAAAGATCAACAAAATAAATCAGAAAACAAATCATCTTCTAGGGTCAGTGAACAACCAGTAAAAAGATTAACAAACCGGACATCTCCACGTCCGAAAATTACATTCAATACCGTTATAAAGATTGTGCGAGAAATTTTAGATCGCATGAACATTAGCCAATCAAATACAACAGTTGTTAGAAAATTTAACCAGACAAATCAGCTCTCTCAATCTACTGTCGGAAATATTTCAAAAGAAATACTGAAAAAAAATCTTTCCCTTGCACTTGCAAATGCAGTTATATCTGTTTTAACTAGCGGAGGAAAAGGAACTCCCCAAAACAAAACCCTGAGAAAACAACTGATGAAGGATTACATAAATAATACTAAACCAATATATTATAGTCCACAAATAAATCCTCCACAAAAAGGTCAATACATGGATAAATATCAACGTCTAAATGCTAACAAACAACCAATGATGTCTCCAAATAACCCTGAAGAGGGCAAAAGTAATCAAGGCTACAGACAAAATAGCCAAATGATTCCATCCAGAGATAACCAACAGCAACCTGTGGTAAGAAAAAATCAATTTGGGTTTAAAGATCAACTACAACAACCTTACAAGGGCCTTGGTCAGAAAAGTAATAATGTTAAACCAAACCAAGAGTATAGAAATAAAGTGAATCAACCCAAACAAGGCTATAAAGGAAATATACCAAATGCAAAAGATAGACAGAAGTTTCCATACACAGGTAATGTTCAACCTAGCGTACCTTTTAAAGAAAACTTAAAACCTGCTGAAAACAGACAGAGGCCTAGATATGTGGATAATGTCCAACAACCACAAGTATATAAAGGAAACTTACAACCTGTGGGGGAGAGCAAAAAGCCTAGATATGTGGATAATGTCCAACAACCACAAGTATATAAAGTAAACTTACGACCTGCGGGGGAGAGCAAAAAGCCTAGATATGTGGATAATGTCCAACAGCCACAAGGGTATAAAGAAAACTTACGACCTGCGGGGGAGAGCAAAAAGCCTAGATATGTGGATAATGTCCAACAGCCACAAGGGTATAAAGAAAAATTAGCATCTGCAGGGGACAGCAAGAGGTCTATTTACAGAGATAATGTTCTACCATCACCATACAGAAAAAAATCTACAAGATAACTTACAAACTTACATGATGATACAAAAATGATCAGTTACAGTAGACAAGAATCATGGCAAACAAAAATTGAGATAAAAATATCAGCAGTGAAAATTAAAAGTATCAAGGAAACAAAATAGCAAAGAATATTAACAAATTATTAGTTCTTAGACGAAAGTAAGACAAAAATATTCTGCAGGATTTATACTTGATAAATAAAGATACCGAATAAAAGATTTGATTGGGAAGAAAAGATTCTTCAGTGTACATAAGTAGTCGCAGAAGTAAAAATATCCAAATATTTCTTAAATAAAAGATTAATTAGAGAGAACATTTTTGTAATGTGTATACTATAGGAAAACATTTGCACAAAAGTAATGTTACAAATATGTTTGTTTTTTGTAAGAAAAATAAATAAAAGATTTATAATTTGAGCCGTAAATTTATTTGTATGGGCAATTTGCAATAAGTACATGTAGTTGGCAACCAACATAAAGTTGCTTACATACATGTTGTATTGTCCAAAATCTAGTGCAGGTTGTGGCAAATGAGTACATTATACTACATACTGGTATAAATATATCTATAATGCTAGCTTTTCTCATCTAAACATTACAAAAGAGGAGCTTTTCCTCTCCACTTACTTTGAGATCGTCAAATTTGAGAACGAAGTCTAGAACCTGTGCAAACTGTTTAAATAAAGCCTGTTGTTTCTCTAAATGTTCCCTCGATGTCATATCAGCTGAACATAACGCTTGTAGTAACAATGGAACATTTTTTTCTGAAATATTAATTTATAAATTTACAAAATGTATAACTAAACCAATATTCTTTCTTTCAATATTAAAGGAGCATTATGCTTCAGAAAAGAATAAATTGTTACTTTTATAATTGGCCGAGTCAAGACAATGAAGACCATGAACTTTGTTGACCTTATAACCTCAAAATAAATAGCCAGAGATTCAAAATTTCACTTGTCTGCTGGTAATTATGAGCAGAATTTAAGAGAACTTGATGCAGGACTATTAGAAATATGTTGCCTACAATTTGATTTTGAAGATACTCGTTCCCTCCTAAATCGTCCTACAGGACAAGTGACTCTGAAAATACTTTTTGATGCCTGATAGGGGTCATCTTCTGGTCATGTCCAACCTCCACACCATATCTTTAGGCTGTAGGCCAAAGCATTTGAAAGTTATTGATCAGAAAATGAAGAGGTAAAGTAAGTACGAACAGACCAACCACATCACAGTATGCTCCCACTTTTTAATTGGAAGAGTAAAAGCTTTGCACAGAAGTATTGATTTAATATACCTACATTAAAATCATCTTACCTAACAATAAGGAAAATTCATAATATTTGCGTAACTGTTCTACAAGTGGAATTACATCATTCCAAGCTTTTTCTTGCAACCCTTCATTAGATGGATTCTGTATGGCCTGAAATTAACAAGTTTTCAAGTTTTAACTCTGCAAAGAAAAATATTTTCTTTATGTATTTTCATTTTTTTTTATCATTTTATTACATCATTGGACAACTGATACTGAATAACTAGAATATTCTGGCCAATTACAAGGCTAAATGAAATATATATAAATAATATATTGTCATCCATAGAATGTTGTATAGTTCCTTAAATTCTTCCTGATTGAAGTTATTAATGTAAGATTCTATGATTACCAGTATGTAAAAAGAAAACGATTCAACTACATTGTATATCTATTAGAAATCTTAGAAAGAATCTCAGATTCTTTAAAGATATATTATGCTCAAATTTGATATTGGAAAAAACTAATAATTACTATACAGTCTCTTTTGAAATGTAAACATCTTTTGAAAACACACAGAGCAAATATGATATGATCTAAACTCTACACACTACAGGTAATCACAGTATGATTACAAAGTGTCACTAGAAATGTGTCCATAGGACACGGGTGCCCCCACCGCACCACTGTTCTGTCAATCTTATGACTCTAGGTCAAATATTTTTTAAAAACTAAAAATCTTTTACTAAATAAAGGACAAGAACTACTGAATAAATCCACAAGCAAACCCCAAGGTGCATAAGTACACATGCTGACCAACATTCTTGTAAACTTTCAAACCTACAAGTGAAATACTTTTTGAGCTATGCATGAACAAGTTGAAATTGCAAATTTATACTACTGTAAGTCAAGGGCAATAACTCTAACAAAACTGAAAAAAATCCACATGCAAAGTCCCAGGTGCATAGCTTCACAGTGATGTTCCTGTAATTTAGTAATGTTGATCATTATTCCTGTAAAGTTGGTTGATTCTAACTCAAGCACTCAAGGAACAAATAACAACATAATGAAAAGGTTTTTACTAAGTCAAGGGAAGTAACTCTTCAAATACTGGATAAATCAACAAGCGAAACACAGGTGCACAACTACATATGCTGAGCAACCTTACCGTAAGGTTTAAAGACTCTATATCAAATCCTTTTTGAGTTACATGCGACAAAAGTGGAAAATTGCAAAAAAATTCTAAGTCAAGGGCAATCACTCTAAAAATACTAAATAAATCCACACAAAAATACCCAGGTGCACAACAACACATGCTGATCAACATTCCTATTAAGTTTCATGACTTTAGGTCAAATACTTTTTGAGTTACATGCGACACAAGTTGAAAATTGCAAAATTTTATTAAGTCAAGGACAATAACTCTAAAAATACTAAATAAATCCACACGAAAATACCCAGGTGCACAACTACACATGCTGATCAACATTCCTGTAAAGTTTCATGACTCTAGGTCAAATCCTTTTTAGTTACATGCGACACAAGTTGAAAATTGCAAAATCTTACTAAGTCAAGGGCAATAACTCTAAAAATACTAAATAAATCCACACGAAAATACCCAGGTGCACAACTACACATGCTGATCAACATTCCTGTAAAGTTTCATGACTCTAGGTCAAATATTTTTTGAGTAACATGCGACACAAGTTGAAAATTGCAAAATTTTACTAAGTCAAGGGCAATAACTCTAAAAATACTAAATAAATCCACATGAAAATACCAGGTGCACAACTACACTTGCTGATCAACATTCCTATTAAGTTTCATAACTCTAGGTCAAATCCTTTTTGAGTTACGTTCGACACAAAAGAGAACGGACGGACGAACTGACGGATGGACGGACGGACGGACAAGGGTAAATCTAAATGCCACTAAAATGGGGGCACAAATAGAAAAAACTGGCAGTTTTATAATGACCAAATTAATTTAACAATAATAGGGAATGCAAAACAAAGTTTACACATATTCAAATTAGACATATTCAGGAAGAACTTTCTAGATTTCAATAAACTTCTGCAAAAGTATTTTACCAAAAGATGAGCATAGTATATCATTAATTTATATTGTAAGACTTACATCTCTGATAACACCTGCAGCTCCCGTATACTGTCGTAGCCCTGCCAAAATATTCTCCGCTTCCTTTAGAACAGCCTGGATTTTCTCCCAAACCTCTGATTCTAAGTCAGTTGGTTTACAATCTACAGAAACATTAGGATATCATTCCATTACATTAGAGTTATTGTTGACAGGTTTAACAGTCAATATCGAATCATAATAATCATAAAATATTATGTCTTTAAGCTTATTTTTTTGGACAAAAAATGCTAATAGAAACTATTTGTCAAAGGCGAAGATTGTTGTTATTTGTATTAGCTGTTTCACATGTCCACAATCATAATCAGGGATTTCAGTAGCAAAATACACATGTATTAACATTCTAGCAGCCTGTAGTACAGTGTCAGTCCAGTCTGCACAAAATGTCTATACATATCACAGTGTTTACACAGTTGTCTATAGTGATCACATAGTGTTTATACAGATGTCTATAGTGATCACATAGTGTCTGTACAGATGTCTGTAGTAATCACATAGTGTTTACACAGATGTCTGAAAGGGATCACATAATGTTTACATAGATGTATAATAGGATCACATAGTGTTTCACATAAATGTCTGCTGTGATCACATAGTGTTTACACAAATGTCTGCTGTGATCACATAGTGTTTACACAGATGTCTTTAGTGATCACATAGTGATAACACAGATGTCTTAAGTGATCACACATATGTCTTTAGTGATCACATAAAGTTTACACAGATGTCTATAGTGATCACACAGTTGTCTATAGTGATCACATAGTGTTTACACAGATGTCTTTAGTGATCACAAAGTGTTTACACAGATGTCTATAGTGATCACATAGTGTTTACACAGATGTCTGTAGTGATCACATGGTGTTTGCACAGATGTCTGTAGTTTACACAGTTGTCTATAGTGATCACATAGTGTTTACACAGTTGTCTATAGTAATCACATAGTGTTTACACAGATGTCTATAGTGATCACAAAGTGTTTACACAGATGTATATAGTGATCACATAGTGTTTAAATATATGTCTATAGTGATCACATAGTGTTTGCATAGATGTCTGTAGTGATCACATGGTGTTGCATAGATGTCTATAGTGATCACATAGTGTTTACACAGATGACTATAGTGATCACATAGTGTTTACACAGATGTCTATAGTGATCACATAGTGTCTGCACAAATGTCTGTAGTGATCACATAGTCTATCATTATTGCAGATGGCTCCTAAGCACTTCAAAGATATCATAATTTTAGAGCCTTCATTGAAAAATTTTCTTTCCTAACCTGAATAGCATAAATAGGGTGTACAAATACAAATGTCAACATAAAATTTCACTCACTTTCAAAATCAACAAATACATAATTGAGATCATCAGCTCTTTTGTTTTCGTCTCTGGATAATAACTTGAGGAGATTCCCCATACTGGGCTCCTAGTTGATCCTCACCTCTTGAACAGTCTACTGAAATAACAATTAAGTGAAAAAAGCATTTATAAGCTAAAAGCAAGTACAATGTACATTAAGAATTTAGACCAACTAACTGTACTTCAAGTTTAGATATTGTACTACTGCTTGTATAGGCAGATCTTCCCTTCTAATGCCTACATATTAAGGAGAAAAAAGTTTAAGATACTCCTTTTTGTAGATTTCACTAAAAAAGCAAGAAAAATCCTATACAAACAAACATACCCTTTTTAAAATTTAAGCCATATAATACATATGCTCACACAATGGTTCACAATATAAACAAATAATAATCCTGTAATGTATTTCTAACTCTACATATATCCTACAGGTGGAAAGAATATCAAGCAGGAAGTTTCTCTATTTTTCAATTGATCGTATTTTTTTCTTTTAAATAAACATTTCAACTTAACCATTTGACAAATTTTAACTTCCCTGTTTCATAATCAAAAAGAAACATGCAATTAGCAAATAAAAGTAGCTACTATAGAGTTACAAGCTTATAACTACATGGTACAAACAGGCAATATATTAAACCTACCAGATTTTAAAAGGAGAAAAGGATTCAAAATTGTAAAATTTCTTTGTCATTGTCTCATCTTGATAGATAAACTTTTTGCCCAGTTATTTTAAAATCCCCTATCAAATGATAGAGTTACTGTCAGGACATATTGTTTCAGTTCAACAGCCTTGAAACTACTTATGTTATCTTAATGAAACACACCTTGTCCCTGACACACAAACCACCATGCCAAATTATTTCAAAACCCCCTATAATACTGTCCTCTTGTCCTGACAATCAGTTCTAGAACAATACCTGAAATATGTGTTACATGGTTCTGAAGCATGATACTAGGAATGATTCAGGCTTATTTTTGATGCTAAACATTTAGGTGTGACCTTGACCTTTAAGGTATGGCTTTGTTCTTCAAGAATGTTAATTTTAAAATATCCCAGTAATAATAGCTTTTGCAGTGCAAAGGAAACATCAGAGAAAATAGGCTTTTATATATTTTTAAAATTACAAATGACGATCACACTAATAAACAGCCTATACAACAATAATCAGCCTGGCTAGCATACACATAGGGTCCAGGCCAGCATGCACATAGGCCTAGACCAGCATGAACATAGACCCAGGCCAGCATGTACATAGACCCAGGCCAGCATGCACATAGACCCAGACCAGCATGTACATAGACCCAGGCCAGCATGCACATAGACCCAGGCCAGCATGCACATAGACCTAGACCAGCATGAACATAGACCCAGGCCAGCATGTACATAGACCTAGACCAGCATGCACATAGACCCAGGCCAGCATGTACATAGACCTAGACCAGCATGTACATAGACCTAGACCAGCATGTACATAGACCCAGGCCAGCATGCACATAGACCCAGGCCAGCATGCACATAGACCCAGGCCAGCATGTACATAGACCCAGGCCAGCATGCACATAGACCCAGGCCAGCATGTACATAGACCCAGGCCAGCATGTACATAGACCTAGACCAGCATGTACATAGACCTAGACCAGCATGTACATAGACCCAGGCCAGCATGCCCACATAGACCTAGACCAGCATGTACATAGACCCAGGCCAGCATGCACATAGACCCAGGCCAGCATGCACATAGACCCAGACCAGCATGTACATAGGCCTAGACCAGCATGAACATAGGTTCCAGGCCAGCATGCACATAGACCCAGGCCAGCATGTACATAGACCCAGGCCAGCATGCACATTAGACCCAGGCCAGCATGTACATAGACACAGGCCAGCATGCACATAGACCTAGACCAGCATGTACATAGACCCAGGCCAGCATGTACATAGACCTAGACCAGCATGTACATAGACCCAGGCCAGCATGAAACATAGACCCAGGCCAGCATGTAACATAGGCCCAGGCCAGCATGCACATAGACCCAGGCCAGCATGTACATAGACCCAGGCCAGCATGCACATAGGCCTAGACCAGCATGAACATAGGGTCCAGGCCAGCATGCACATAGACCCAGGCCAGCATGCACATAGACCCAGGCCAGCATGCACATAGACCCAGGCCAGCATGTACATAGACCCAGGCCAGCATGCACATAGACCTAGACCAGCATGTACATAGACCCAGGCCAGCATGCACATAGACCCAGGCCAGCATGTACATAGGCCCAGGCCAGCATGCACATAGACCCAGGCCAGCATGTACATAGACCCAGGCCAGCATGTACATAGACCCAGGCCAGCATGTACATAGACCTAGACCAGCATGTACATAGACCCAGGCCAGCATGCACATAGACCCAGGCCAGCATGCACATAGACCCAGGCCAGCATTCACATAGACCCAGGCCAGCATGTACATAGACCCAGGCCAGCATGTACATAGACACAGGCCAGCATGTACATAGACCTAGACCAGCATGTACATAGACCCAGGCCAGCATGTACATAGACCTAGACCAGCATGTACATAAACCCAGGCCAGCATGTACATAGACCCAGGCCAGCATGCACATAGACCCAGGCCAGCATGCACATAGACCTAGACCAGCATGTACATAGACCCAGGCCAGCATGTACATAGACCTAGACCAGCATGTACATAGACCTAGACCAGCATGTACATAGACCCAGGCCAGCATGCACATAGACCCAGGCCAGCATGTACATAGACCCAGGCCAGCATGCACATAGACCCAGGCCAGCATGTACATAGACCCAGGCCAGCATGTACATAGACCTAGACCAGCATGTACATAGACCTAGACCAGCATGTACATAGACCCAGGCTAGCATGCACATAGACCCAGACCAGCATGTACATAGACCCAGGCCAGCATGCACATAGACCCAGACCAGCATGCACATAGGCCCAGGCCAGCATGTACATAGGCATAGACCAGCATGAACATAGGGCTAGGCCAGGGTTCACATAAGGCCAGGCTAGGGTGCACATAGGCCCAGGCCAGCATGCACATAGGCCAAGACCATGCACATATGGCTAGGTCAGGGTGCAGCCTGACCTGTTCTATTGATTCATTGGTACTGGTCTTTTAATCCCTTGAGCTACTTAAGTAACAATGAAATGATCAAAAATAAAAGACAATTTTTATAGTTATACATCAAACAATACAGCAGCAGCCATTGTAAGAGGTTAATCAATATCAAAACACTTACTCATTCAGGTATTTCTAAACTATGTATCCTGTTATACTATACTTTATCAAATTGAAAAGGTTTAATATTTCCACCCCAGCTTTGATAGAGTACTGTGTAAATGTATACATAAATTTCGAATATTAGAAAAAAAACATGTGGTTTAATATGCATAATTTAGAAAACACTTATTCTTTTTTAAGCAATTTAACTAAAAGGGAGTCGTCACAACAACATCAAGGTCATTTATAATTGATAACAGATTTTTTTTATATTTAGGATTAATTTACCCAGTTGAAACTTAGCCAAACTAAACAGTTCAACCATCAATCTTTTTAATTCCTGTCAGCCATTTAAATAGTTTGAGTTTTTCATTTAAAACAAAATATATCACTGAAAAAAACCCACACTAATATACATTGTATACCATAATATGATAATATAATTCATTGTTTAAAATCTACATATATATGTAGTTTCAACCAAAGAAATTCAATGTGAACACAACTGCACTCTCCTTAACCAAAATATTAATATCTAAGTAAATAATTTGATGTTAATATAATTACCACCTTTAAATCCAATAAACAGAATGATGCTGTTAAGAAGCAATTCCTTTGAGATTGATATACCATTAGATAAACAGTAGTAAATTCATGGTATCTACTTTAGCTACTAGACAAAACAATAGGGGGAAAAAAACACAATGGAAGTATTTCACTGCATCAACAAATCCATTCTCATCTGAACATGACATAAATGGGTTTACTCTACATCATAATAATTACCTTGTTTCACCCAGAAGTAAAAAAAAACATAGAGTAAGAAATTATGTTGAAACAGAGGTTATATTTTTTATCCTAGCTTGTTTTACTTATGTCAGTGAATAAATAGACTAAGGAATTATAAAACTACCTACCGTATCTATCCTTTATAATTCCCCTTAGTATACAAATCGTCCAAAGTTATTATTGTCATTTTAATTTATTCACTGAATTATGGAAATTTCTAAAATGCTGATATCTAAAATGCTTAAAACCATCATCACCATCACTTACTGGTAAATAATGCTAACACAATAAATTGGTTTTTGAAAACACCTATGTGTTTTGTTCTTCGGTTGTTGTTTTTTTACATTAAAATATAACTTTCTTGATAAATTATGCAGGTTAAATGGTTTTATTCATTATATATACATGTTCCACATCAAGTATTCTACCTTGACCTAACACTTTTAACAATTAAATGTCTTAAAATCTTTCAGTTCCTGACAAAACCATTTATTATCTTTTTGAAAATTTCAAAATATGTACATGAAATGAATGAAATGGCTTTGTCGCCTTCACCCAATCTTGGTCTGTACTGTTTGCATGTGTGTAATCAATTGATGTCATGCAGTGTAAAGGGAAATGATAAAATTCTTTTACAGATCATACACATGTATATGATCTCTTTCAACATACCCTTACAGATATGAAATGTACAGGCTCCTATGTACATGCTTCTAATTTACACATGTTAATCATAAAATTACCAAAAATAAAGCTTATCCTTCACTCCCTAAATTTGCAAAGTGGCCATGTCCTGCTCTGACTATGGAACTGTCCATTGTAAAAGTAAGGGATTTTGATAGTTACTGAAAAACTCAGTAGCCTACATAGTTAAATAGTCTTATTAAGTTTGGCTCTACTATGAGAAAAAACAGTGATGTCATTTTTGCAGCTAGCATTCAAAGCTGAAAACTATATGTATACACTATCACAATAATTCCACATAAAATAGAGCAACATTTAGATGAAATACAGCCAACAGTTGGCACACCTTTCCAGTAAAAGTAATAAAAATACAAAAACTATACAAGAAACAGATGTAAAGAAATAATCCTACATCAAGAATAAAAGCATTACATATTCACGCCAGTGTAACAGTTATTGGTGAATGATCATCAAGATATGAAACCGAGAAACTTTTTCAACAATTTCACAGTATCGTAGTTACTAAAGAACAATACTATAGATGTACTTTATATAGTTCTAGGAAACAATAGAATTATCACTAATACTGATATTTTGTTTTGTGTTGTATTCTTCCTGCTTGTAAATCTTTATCACACCAACTTCTATTGTTACATTAGTAACTAAACCAATTACATGTACTCACACAGTCAATGTCAAATGGTCAACAATTTAGTTTAAACAACAATGGCACATCCCACTCTCTACAAACCATTAAAATATATCCTTCATTGAATAATTAAAGCATCCTTTCAGTAAGTCAATAAAGAGTGTCTAAAATTTATGTTAAATTTATTAATCTCTTAACCCTTAACCTGCTCAATATATCCAATACACTTGTCCAGCTTTCATTTTTGGAACTGTCCAATATAAATTTTAGGGATATCAAGATGAAAATCTAAAATGTGGTCAGCCAATAGTATCGAACCTGGTCAGACTGCACAGATGTTACTGTACTGGTTGCAAATGTTACAATCTCTTTTAGTTCCAGTAGGCTAAGGGTTAAAACACGTTCTTCAGTAAATTCCTTTACATGTACACTCCAATAAATCAACAAAGTTAATCCTGATAGTTCACCTCTACATAAATTAACAAAATACATACTTTGGTACATATGTAAATGCAATATTCAGTAAATCAACAAAGTGTACACTTCAGTAAGTCATTTAAGGTTCAACAAAGTAGGTACTTTACTAGCATAACATTAAATAATGACTTTAATGAAGACATAACATTGTGTTATATAATAAAAGTATTTCAGAATGTCCTTCAGTAAATCCTTACAGTGAAACTAAAAGTAAATTGTTATCTTTTTATCTGTATAAATGTAGTAGAAAAATGAATTAAGCCCTTAAAAAAGTTTAAATACAATACTATTTTCAAACTATTGTAAGTAAATTATGCTAAACTCCATCCTTACTGTACTTTAGAGAACTTGTAAGTATATTATTTAATTTCCATACATTGTAACATAAAGTGTGAGCTAATGACAGCTATTACACACTGTAACATATTTTCCAACTTTAAAAGTTAACATTTATAATGATATTACAATGTATGGTATAAAATGAGGAAAATAATGCATGTGCTTGAAAGATAACTACCATATGAATAGCTTCTGCTGTCAGTTTAAGTATACGTTAGTGCGCCACTCTTGACCAATTTTTGTAAATGCTTGCTAATAAACACTAACCAATTCACAAATTTACAAATATTTTAATAAGCAATCAAGTTACTTAACTGATTACTTAAACTAAAAGTTGATTCACTAAAGTAAATAAGTCACTAATTTTAATAAGCAATCAAGTTACTTAACTGATTAATTAAACTAAAAGTTGATTCACTAAAGTAAATAAGTTACGATTCATTTTGAAATACTGCAATCCAGTTGAACAAAAAATCATTTCAAACACTATAAATATGTATTAAGAGGTAAAAATCTCCTAGTACTGAGAAGTACTAATCACAATAACAATAAATCTTTTCAATTTTTTCCTAGATTTATTTCCTTATCCGAAACATACTACAGGATATACAAGATGGCCCATATCTGAAGTACTTCATACGTTCTGGAAGATGAATAGAGTAACAAATGACTCAACAATATTTAGTCAACTGCAGAAACATTCTTTTAATGTAATATGTAATATCAATTATAGGGAAGCATCAAATGTCTCATCAGATGTTTTGGGGATTTTTTATTTTTTTCTACAAATAGCTGCCTATACAAATATGGAGACAGTGTAATCATTTCCTTTATTTGTAATAACTTCCTCAATCTACAATGTCAAGTACACATTTTATCACAGAGTTCAATATTTTCACTTCCTTCTCACAAAACAAACACTCACTGATTTTCATATTTAAACTATCAGCAGTAGGATTTTTACCTAAGATAAGAATAGACTGTACTTAGATAAATAGAACACTTGTCACTGGAAACAAACAAATGAATTAAAGTGACCTTGACCTTTCAGCTGAAATCTAATTCCTGCCCTGATACATCATAGTGTCAGAAACATTTAAATTATGCAAAGTAATTTAAATTTCATCCAGGAATGACTGACTAAGGTATTGATGAAAGTAAAAGTACAACCTTGGCCTTTGAGCTTGAGACCTGATTTCTTGTGCGTGGCATGTTGTCATCATGTCCAACACTTTTCTACATGGATACAAAATGCATACATTTTGAAATCCATCCAGGTATGACATAATTGTTGACCATCATTAACAAAGTGCTTCAATGAAAAGCTTTCAAGCCTCAATGTGACCTTGACCCTTGACAATCAAACCTTATTCTTTCATGTGCCATATTCTTTCAATGTGCTACACTTTTATGCAATTTTTTTTGAAATCCATTCATGAATTACAAAGTTATGGACCAGACAAAGAGGACGGATGGTTTGGCAGACTGTATGCCAATCTTTGGAAGCATAAAAGCACAATAATTTGCTGATAAAGTCTGCAAAATAATGTTAATATAAGCATTTAATTGGCTATATATAAAAACATGTAAGGTATTTGTACACTAGAGCAAAATGATTTCCAGACAAATTTGGTAGATGATACTTCCATTCTTAAGCATTTATCTTCTCATGAATAAATCATAAAACGTGTAAGTAACAATGTCATGTATTTGCAGAAAAATAGGTTGTAAAATTTTGAAATCATGACTGTCTGAAAATAAGATTTCTTAGCCTCAGACACTATATTTATAATTTACATATCATTGAAATAGGTGATACTAGGACAATCAGATCATATAATTATTCCTTTTTTATTTTATTTTCTTTACATTCAACAATGCAATATCATAAAACAATTTATTTAACTAGGTAAATCAAGGAAATACTTCTTCATCCATAAAATTTCCTCAGGTCTACAGTTTCAATACATCAGGTCTACAGTTTCAATACAAACATTTATAAACCTTCGAAATTATTTCCCTACTACCTGAAAAATGATCTGGTTATAATTGATTTTTGATAATGATACATGTATGTTGTACCAAGTGAAACAATATCACAATAAATTATCAACTTCATATAAATAGAAGTAGCTTTATTTTCATAACAAAAGCAATCAGTGATCACATGTGTCACCTCATGATGGCCAATTTCATGTTTGGACAAGTTTTGTGACAGACGGACAGTGCACAACTAGACTTGGTACTGATCATTCCTGTAAAGTTTGGATAAAATTGCACCAGTAGTTTATGAGGAGTAGTTCGGACAAGCTTTTGTGTATCTGGCAACATACAGAAAAAAAACACCTTTTTATCAAAGGGCCATAACTCTGACAAAAATCATTGAACCAGAAAATGCTGACAATATGCACAACTAGACTTGGTACTGATCATTCCTGTAAAGTTTGGATAAAATTGCACCAGTAGTTTATGAGGAGTAGTCCCGACAAGCTTTTGTGTATCCGGCAACACACAGAAATTGAGAAAAAACACCTTTTTATCAAAGGGCCATACTTGGCCAAAAATCATTCAACCGGAAAACCTGTGCAATATGCGCAAGGACTTGAGCTACAGATCAATCCTGTAAAGTTTCATTGAAATTGCATTAGTGGTATAAGAGGAGTAGTCCGGACAAACTTTAAAAATAAAAATTATTAAAGGGCCATAACTCTGACAAAAATCATTGAACCGGAAAATGCTGACAATATGCACAACTAAACTTGGTACTGATCATTCCTGTAAAGTTTGGCTGAAATTGCACCAGTAGTTTATGAGGAGTAGTCCGGACAAGTTTTGTGACGGATGGACAGACAGACAGACGGACCGACAGACGACGGAGAAGTGATCCCTCTAGGCACCAGTGGTTTATGAGTAGTCCGGACAAGTTTTGTGACGGACGGACAGACAGACAGACGGACCGACAGACGACAGAGAAGTGATCTCTATATGTCGCCTCTTCTCCGTAGAGGCGACACAAAAAGCCAACATGAAGATTCTGTGGCTTGCCAATGCCACACAATTACTATTTAAACACTGGGTTTTGTGATTTCTGAAAAAAAGATTTCTGACACTCTATGCAAGTCATATAAAATCAAGTGACCCCTGGTGTAAGGACAATTTGGTCATAGAAATAATCCTGGAAAACTGGTGATCAAATAAATATAAAATTATCATGCAAAACAAACAATTGTACATGTATATGACAAATACATGTATATGACAGAGAGCAATCAAGTCTAAAAGCGTATAATTACAAATGTATGAGCACTTCATGCTCATGTGAGACGTAACAGTGAGTTAAACATTATTATGTTAAGATTCAAAGTATAAAACTACAAGAGGTAAAAAATAACATCATGTCACATGATTTATGTATTATTATTCCATATACTCATTACTGTATCATATAAATGTCAGAACATGAGCTGATTCCTTTTAATTATAATTTATGGTGAACAACATACCAGTCATATTATGTTCATGCATGTATGTGCATACAAATAAGTGTCTGTTACATCACAATGTATGTCACAATGTATATGTCCTTATTTACAGTCAGATCAGTGCATTAAATGTATCACGAAATTCAATATAACAAAACATTTCATGCAGCGGTGAGCCATTTGTAAAGTTTCGCTGCTGATGATGGAAATATGTCAAACAGAAAATGAAGCACAAGATAATTATGTCAACTCTTGAGAACAAAATAAAAAATTATTTTGTGACTATAAATATAACCAAATGTTGGTTTTAGTTGTAGCCAACAAAATAAAAGCACAATAAAATAAAAGGCAATAATTATATAGCCAACGACAGTAAAGAAATGCAAACTATTTTCAACTTATTCTTAGTTAAGTGTGAATATTACTCAATGACACAAAAAAGTTTTCTTTGACTAAATCCAATTACTTAGTGGTTTTTTTTCACTCAATTTTGCTTCAACAATAGGACAAAAAATCATGAAGAGTTACTTGAAGATAAGGTACAAATGTAGATGAGAAGAAAACTACATTTGTAGTTTATATTCCTCAGATCATTCTTATTTGAAATATTTGAAATCTGTCTAGAAATCACAAGATCATCAAAATAAACACCCTGAGCAATCTGTTTTTTCTCTCTGTGATTTGATGTGGTAACCTAGTTAGATAAAATTTCAATTAAAACTGCGACCACAGAATTTCTAAAAGCCAAATTGTTGGTAACTGACCAATCTTAATAGCTTTAAAACTAAAACTTGTGTCTATTAGACAAAAAAAGTAATGTATTTAAATTGTATGACTGAATATTTAATCAATTCATCACTTACAATATCATAAGGTTATAGGTATTTGTTGTTTCCCCCTCCCCCTGTAACAGCATTGTTGACTCATTGCAAGCTACTATTTCAACTATCAACTTCTGTATTCACAATTAGCAAATCCATACAAATTGTAAAGCCAAACAATATGACCATAATGGTTCTTTTAGGATCACTTAAAATCTAAGTAACATTACAATGAAATCATTCTACTTTAAACTTTATCTTACAAAAACAGTGGCCAAGCAAATAAGGAGAAGATGTCATTTAAAGCTAATTTCTATTTTTAACTCTGGTAGCCTTCTTGTTCAAAAGACCAAAACTATTAACTTGAGGAATTTATGGGAGACTACCCAATGATCATTGCGGCGTAGTTTCAATGGTTAAGAAAGAGATGTTGTTTATAGGATTTTTTATGTTTAGGTCTGGCTGCCAGCTTGTTCAACAGACCAAAACCATTTGAGCAATTTTTATAGAGGACCACCTTATCATCATTCTTGTATAGTTTTATCACTTTAATTCAAGTAAATGAGAAGGAGATGTTAAGTAAAAAAAACACATTTGTTAAAGATGAAAGACGGACACAGGGTGATCACAATAGCTCAACTTGTACACTTTTTGCTCTAGTGAGTATTACTCTGTGCTCTGGTGAGCTAAAAAAATTAAATTAGAGTTTATCTAGAAATATTCCCAAATATTTGCAAGGTGTCAATCACATGGAAGATGTCACTTGTATAGGTCACACTCTGATGTCACCTGTTATATTTGAAACAGTCTGCTTTGTTTTGAAAATTATCAAAAAAAAATATCATGCAGTTTTGATATGGTACTATGAGCAATGAGCATTTTAAGATAAAACTACCGCTATTTGCCAGTGATACTATAGTATAGTGCAGATAAGACTTGGTACCATTGTTAGTTTATTAATGGTATACCAATAACACTCCTCACCTCTATAAAACAGTATAAATTGTCACCTTAGTGCACATCGTCAGATACCCATGGTTGATTAACATGTAACATAATATGTAATCAACGTAGCTTTTAAACAAGTCATACATCTTGCATCTGTCTTTGTATGTTTTAAGATGTGCCATGTTATTCCATTGTTTATTGAAATAAATCCATCTTTCTACCAATCCCACATTCTACAATTCAGAGCTGCCAATGTCCTTACTGAAGCCAAAGTGGCCCAACAGAGTATACAACATATACAGGGACAACAACTTTGAACAAGGTTGGGTACTATGGTGCATGAGCCCACTGTACACAGTGACAGCTTGATGGGCAGGCTTTTTGCTTTGCATCAACACTACTACAGCCCTTATCAGGGCTACATCTATCTTTAATTCATGATTATTGTCACTGGTCACTGGATTTTTTAGATCTAAATGGCCACTGCACAGTGACCTAAATGTACATGACAGCCAAATCTACTGTTAATGCATTAGATAATTTCCATAAATAACTTTTGCAACTGCATCGTACAGGGAAGTCAAAGGTCTGGACAGTGACATTTTCAGTGTCGTTTCTAGCTGGGCACCGCCATTTTTAATGTAACTTAATGATAATCACCCGGGTATTTCAATAACAGAATAATCACAACTTTTCGCTTAAGATTAATTGTTGAGGTGTTTCGTTTAAAACAGGAAGCTGCATGAAATAACAAATGATTTTTTAAAAAAGAAAATTGTAAAATAAAAAATGAATATAATTCTTTCAGATCTGACTTCCCCATTAATAGACTTTTCTGGACTAGGGCTTTGCCTACTTTCATATTAAAAACTTTAAACCAAACTTTGTTAAGGTGGGTCAAACTTTAAAATATATATACACAAACATAATTAGATATTACAAAAATCTGATTTAGAGTAGGAGTTATCTCTCCGACCAGTACGCATATGATATAGGCCAAACTAATTGTACTGTGCAACGAGATATTGTGCTATTTTCATGTCTGGGCAATATCTCGCCTATAAAAGCAAGATTCTGCCCCAGAACAAAATATCTCAGAATCAAGCTTTGGCACGTCAATATATTTTGACTAGCATATGATATTGATATTTTGCCGATATTCTAGCTGTCAAATGGAAAACATAATGATAAGACTGCTTACATACATTTTAGTTTACATACATTTTGGTTGCTTGTACTATTATATATAATGTCACAGGTTTAGCATATAGGAAAGTCTGCAGTTTGACAAACTTGATATAAATTTTCCCTTGTCAAATAATCTAATTTGTTGTTTGTGGTTTCCTCAGCAACTGCTACATATATGTAATGTATCATAGTGACCGAATAAGAATTACCCAAAGAGTCAATATACAAGGAGTTAATGGTAAGATATTGAAACAATTCGAATCAAACGCACCAATGTGTATGAAAATGTCAATTTCTTGCGAACCGAAACGATCCAATATTCGGGAAAGCTCACTAAATTAAACGTTTTTGACACTATTAAGGACTATAAACAATTATTACCTATGTAAGAACGACTTTAAAGTCGAAAATGTAACTTCAATAAAGTTTGTTTTGTCAAAAATCCATCTAAAATCATAAAAGTTTCTTATTTCCAAATTCTGAATTTCTTACTTCCGGGTCACGGTGTGCTATTTCCAAATTAGGAATTGTTTTATCATCTTATTTTTCTTCAACAGAGATATGGAAAACTATTATTTCTATAAAGATTGTGAAATATTTGAAAATTATTTAAAAATATTAACTTATAAAAAAAACTTTTTGATATCGTCACCCTTCCGAGACCTTGCGCGATGTAAACAAAATGTCGCTTATGTGATGTTGGAGGTGCATATTTTATTCATTAACTAAATCGTCTGTTACAATTTTACACAATCTTGATCAAATCAGCAGTCAAAATTGAAAATTAAGATTGTTTATGACCTAATTCGATGATAAATCATTCTTTTCTTTTTTATTTGTAAAAACATGTAAAACAATGATATGACGAAATTGTGTCGTCTGCATGTCACAAAAGTTAGGGTTTCGGATAAACATTTCGGATAAAGGTATGGGCCGGTATATTTTTTCTAAAATTAAATAACAGTACAAACTGCTAGCATTAGGTTAGGGTTAGTGTTATGGGTTAGGATAAGTTTATAGTTATGGAATATTAGGATTTAATTTTAAAAACATGGATTTTGGTGCGGACAGATTCTGAAATTGCTCCAAATTCTGCAAGACTGCAGAGTGAGAATGCTTAGTCTTAGCAGTCTTACCTGCTTTTGATAGTTAACAGATATTTCAAGTTTGAAGAAAATACCTTTGCAGTGATTTTCCTACATATATAACAGACTCCGAAAAAGGGCCTCTTCCCAATTGAAATTTTCTTTAAAATCATGCAGTTTTCCCAAAAATCTGAACTTAAACCTGCATTTTTCTTCCCAAATTAGCAATTTTAGCAATAATTTTTCCCAAAATCAAGAGGCTAAGGACTCTTCCCAATTAAGCGAGAAAAATCACTGCTTTGAATATTGAAATACCTTTGAATATTGGTTTTTCATATCAATAAATTTTAATCTCCAACAAGGGACCTTTGGCCAGATCTGTTGGTTTACTCAGAAAATTTGTCATATAATTTGTTGGTTCAGATAATAATGATAATCTTGGGTATGTTTTTACGTTTTATGTTGGTCAAAAGCTATACATAGCTTATGTTTTGTAAAATGTTATATATTGAGGGTTCTCGGGGACGCTTATTTCGGCATCCCGGTACGCATGTTTTTTACAGCTGGACGCTTATATTTCAGAGCAAGTATTCCACGTACGCTTAATTTTGCCTAAGGACGCATAAACATTACCGATTGTTTACAACCACAAATACGTCAGCGCATGTCAGTCTATAGGTGGGCGGTCCTATGCACATCGACGTGCACGCAATAGTGATCAGAATCATCAGACTAATGGATACACGCGCTGTACTTACCAGATATAACCGAGGTGATAATTTTATATCTTTGATCAACAGTTGATTGGAAATTAGCAAATTTTTCTGACAAAAGGATAAAATTATCGACTATTTACACCGCAAGTTTAAAGACTGGTTTCTCAAATTACAAATGAGTGTAATTTTGAATGATTGTCGAATATTTTTGGCATTTTCTAGGCACAATTTTGCTTTAATTTCATTCTTGCAAAAACATTCTATAAGAGTTTTAAGAATTTAAGATATTGTGCCGAAATGCCAGGACAACAAACCAAAATACACATACGCTTTCAGACTTCCCGAAATACGTCGGTCCGACGGACATGTCCGATAAATTTTGATCAGGTCCGATGATTTTTTATTCCGGATCGGTCCGAATGTCCGGCTTTTATCCAAGCCACATGTATACGAAATGGCGTCGCTAAAGCTGCCAAACCTGGGAAAAACGAAATTCTACGTCAGAGGAGCGCGCAGAACAGCAATAAAAGGATGAAAAGAATAGACCTGAGACAAAATTTAATGAAAAATGGAAGCAGGACCATGAATCGTTGGTGTATAACAGGGAGGAGATGAAAAATTCAAAATGCACTGTACGGAATGTGCCGATTTTTACGGCGAAAAAATTAAAAACAAAAAGTGTCTTAGAAATACAAACACAAGTTTTTCTTTGATTTTGATCAATTTTATTTGGTCTGACAGATTTCGTTTCGGTCCGACAGGTTTTCATGGTTTGTCAGACCGAATGTCTGACAGTTTTTTTTAACTTTCGGGAAGTCTGCGCTTTTCTTTGATATTTAGATTCTATCTGAAAATTGATCCCTAACATCAGCGATTTCACATTCGCCAGAAACCCTAAAATGTTGCAAAAATTCTCAGTTTCCAAGCCAAACATGTGAATGAATTGTTCCTTTATTATTTAATCAACATTAAATCTTTAAATATCGATCTTCAATTTGCCCCCTTTTGAAGATATTTGCTAAAATAATTGTCGATCGGATGAATCTCTTACACACTGTGTGAAGCTGTACACGATTTTCCTATTCATTCCGCTAAACACTGCCTATATATACATTTATGGTTTTTTTTACAAATAGAAACTTTTTGTCTTTAGAGTGGACTTATTTAACCAGAATAAAATTTGATTTGGTATAAAAGTGAAAAAAATAAAAAACGATTTCCATGTGTTGATGCATTATAATGAAATAATTTCATAATAAATATTAACAACAAAACAATAATTATACTTTGTAGTTCAGAGTTTGTTTTGAATAACTATAAACTTTGAAAGTCTCTTGAAGATTCAAAATATCAGCAAAGCTATTGTGAGCATTGAATGACTAATCTTTAAACATATTAATTGCGACGCGCTTTTGGACTCCAACTTTTTCAGGGTTGGGAGTCCATGGACTCCATGTTTTAAAGTCCTAGTGAGAACCCTGATATGTATACTGACAATAAATAAATTTTGATTTGATTTGATTTGATTTGATTTACCTTATGACATAGATCATTTGACATTTGTTTGGGCCAAACTCTATGGTCCAATCCAAATCCCACTTTTCTACTCAATCCAAAGGGGTGTGATTGCTGACCTTGTGGTTATGTTTGGTACATGTATACAGGGCTCCAGATAAGATGCGTTTACGCGTAAATTACGCATGGAAATAACCCGTTTACGCATTCAAAACAAAATTTAAGCGTATGAAAACGCACACAAAATTCAGGTTACGCATTGAGCAACATTTCTTTCGCGTAAACGTAACCGAAAGTAAACTCGGTGATTATTTTATTTTCAATTTCGCCTGAACGCTTTGCAAGCGTCTACCGGTAACTTCCTGTATTTCCGACCATCATCGGTTGTTATTGTATGCATAGTATGGTGGTGGAATTAACTTCGGATGAATGCTTTGCAACGTCTAACGGTTACTTCCTGTAGTTCCGACTATCATCGGTTGTTAGCGTATGTATAGTAAGGTGGTGGAATTAACCGGTACAATGTCGCTGTCTAAAGTTAAAACGATTGACTCGTATTTTCAGCCGAAAAAAAATCGACCCAAAAGTAATTGTGACGGTTATAATTAATGAAATAATTAGCACTGCCACGTACGAGCAACAGAAACATGCCTCAGGTTCAGATAAAACGTATGCCGTTTGGAAATGCAAGATGATAAACCAAGAGAGTCCAAAAAGCAAAAGAAATGACTTTGACATATCTTGTATTTCAAGTATAATAATACAATAAACATGGAAGCATAATAAATCTTTTACTCTTTTACATACATTTTAAGGAGTAAAAATACTCCTGTCAAATTTCAGATTTCAAGTTTTACTCATTCACAAAAAAATCAATGAGTAAATACTCATTGCCCTAAAAAATTATCTGGAGCCCTGTGTATATATTGTATAAGTACCTAATCTCACACCCAACCTATTCTCAAACCTTTCATTCATGAGCTGTTATTTATTTACTAGAAGTGACTATGATGTCCTCAACTTGTGTACATTAAAGCTTATATTCTGACAGACATGTCTGTTGCTGTTAAATTAAAACAGTGCATAGTAAGGAATATTTACATTAGATATCTTATTACTAAGCATAATTTCATACAAATTGCTATTACGGTATTACCTTTGTAAGTCATGTAAATACACCATTAACTATTTGTAAAAATGAATATTAGAGACAAAAATATCTTAAAGCAGGTACCTGCATCCTGTAGGGTACTTCAATGTCATGTGATATTCATGTGACAATCACTTCAATGGCTTAACTAAACAGTAGAATTTCAGAGATACTTGAATGGGTTTGAGATTAGTTCTTTCTTTTAAGAGGCCATGTCAGTTTTACAAAATAGGGTTGTGCTTTTCCAAGATGGAAACAGAGCCTTTTTAATTGTTGAATTTCAGTCAAATTTTACAGACATGTTACATAAAGATTATAGTGTACATATGTAAATAATTCTCATAAAGATATACATGTATTTTTATTTTTACTAATTTAGTCTAAAAGACCTCTTGAATGCTTAGAGGTTTGAGAACTGGTTTGTCCACGATATGTACCCTGATCATACGGCAAGATCATCAGCAAATTAAAGGCAAATATTTTATTGCCAGTTGGTTGTCATTAATTTATTGAAGAAAGGGAAGTGGTCCAAGCACCAACCCCTGGGGTACTCTAGAAGCAGGGGTGTAATCAATTCAATCGATATCGGTGTATCAACGATCTTTGTTATCAGATTCGATATCAATTCCATTTTTTAAATATCTGATATCGAATGCTCACATATTTCTAGCAAAAGAGACTTCAGCAAACAGATTTTAAAGTACTGATAGACCAAAGGCCAAAATAAAAGCAACATAATTATAAAGTTATGGAAGCCAGAACTAACATATTTCAAACATTTTTATGCCCCCGCCATGTAATGGCCGGGGCATATAGTGTTACCCTGTTCCGTCCTTCCGTCATTCCGTCCTTCCGTCCTTCCGTCATTCCGTCCTTCCGTCATTCTGTCATTCCGTCATCATCAGTTTCCGTTCATTATCTCCCCAACGGTACAACACATTCAACTTAAATTTGACATATGGATATGTCATGAGAAAATACAGGTCAAGTTCGAATTTGGTCATGGTTCGATGATTTTTGGCAGAGTTATGCCCCTTTTACTTTGAAAATAATATGAAATTTTCAGTTTCCGTTCATTATCTCCCAAACGGTACAACACATTCAACTCAAATTTGACATATGGAT
This sequence comes from Ruditapes philippinarum, assembly GCF_026571515.1. Taxonomy (NCBI): domain Eukaryota; kingdom Metazoa; phylum Mollusca; class Bivalvia; order Venerida; family Veneridae; genus Ruditapes; species Ruditapes philippinarum. The sequence goes on from NW_026854618.1 coordinate 46,292, forward strand.
ATGTCATGAGAAAATACAGGTCAAGTTCGAATTTGGTCATGGTTCGATGATTTTTGGCAGAGTTATGCCCCTTTTACTTTGAAAATAATATGAAATTTTCAGTTTCTGTTCATTATCTCCCCAACTGTACAACACATTCAACTCAAATTTGACATATGGATATGTCATGAGAAAATACAGGTCAAGTTCGAATTTGGTCATGGTTCGATGATTTTTGGCAGAGTTATGCCCCTTTTACTTTGAAAATAATATGAAATTTTCAGTTTCTGTCATTATCTCCCCAACGGTACAACACATTCAACTCAAATTTGACATATGGATATGTCATGAGAAAATACAGGTCAAGTTCGAATTTGGTCATGGTTTGATGATTTTTGGCAGAGTTATGCCCCTTTTACTTTGAAAATAATGTGAAATTTTCAGTTTCTGTTCATTATCTCCCAAACGGTACAACACATTCAACTCAAATTTGACATATGGATATGTCATGAGAAAATACAGGTCAAGTTCGAATTTGGTCATGGTTCGATGATTTTTGGCAGAGTTGTGCCCCTTTTTCTTTGTAAATAATATGAAATTTTCAGTTTCCGTTCATTATCTCCCCAACAGTACAACACATTCAACTCAAATTTGACATATGGATATGTTTCTGGAATGCCCAGGCCAATTTCGAATTTGGTCATGGTTCAATGATTTTTGGCAGAGTAATGCCCCTTTCACTTTGAAAATAATATGAAATTTACAGTTTCTGTTCATTATCTACCCAACAGTGTTACATATTCAACTCAAATTTGACATATGGATATGTCAAAGGAATGGGCAGGTCAAGTTGGAATTTAGTCATGGTTCGATGATTTTTTGGCAGAGTTATGTCCCTTTCACTTTGAAAATAATATAGATACGTCTTAGGAATAAGCAGTTTAAGTTTGAATTTTGTCATGGTTTAATGATTTTGGACAACCTTATCTTTCTTGAATATTGGAAATTTTTTGAACTTTTTGTTTCAGCACTCATACTTTTGTGGAAATGTATGTATAGCCATTATTTTGGCTACAAATATGAAATATGCTATTTTCAAAAGGTTAAGACTGAATAATTTCAGTGCCTTGAATATTGTATGAAAATGGTTTGTGTTAACACTGAAAAGTTTAAAGGGCTTTGAACTTAAAATGAAAACAATAATTTGTGCAAACAAATTTGGAACTAAATATTATAACATCTGAAATTTTGGCTGCATGCGGGGGCATCCGTGGCATGATGACACATTTCTAGTTTTTTCTAAAACGAAAACGGAAATCAACACAAGAGTTACCTCCCATAGTCTCTAACGAATGCTGCCGAATTTCATTGTAATCTCACATGTCTGCTAAGAGGGGGTCATGACCCCCCAATTCAGATTTTTAAAAGGGAAAATGCCAAGAAAATTTTTGTAAGTTTTTCTTTGTAAAAATTATGATTACATATGTTAAACTTTGATAATTATTCCGGTTCTAGACACTATAATTTGCCAGTTAAACCCCAGCTTACTAATGGAGCTGCAAGGACGGGATTTAGCATAATCCGTAACGACGCAATAGCATAACAACAACAAAAGTAAAATGGAAAAGGCTTTAAACATTATAGTTACTAGTCATTAGTTGTCATTAAAAGTTATAATGATCAGGGTCACTTGCCTTGTGGTCGTTTAGGTTTCTATAGGCAGTTATTGAGATGTTTGTCACTCTTAGATGTTGCTCATTGTTGATCTCAGGTGGTGTCATCATTATATGATTTGCATACATGTGCATCTAATGCATTTATTGTTTTGAATTACAAAATAACAGAATAGCTAGCCTATTGTTTATTTTCAAAATATTAAAAGCAAGTAAGTAAGTACAACTTTATTTAATGAGGCAGCACAGTTGGACAAGCCCATCTTCCCTGTGAGCCTTCATTTCTTTCTATTTCGGTTTATTTATACTCGGCGCCGGAAATTCCATATGTCCGAGAATATAGCATCCTTGCCGGTCCACTAAGGTAGTCACATCGGGGACGTCTTTGTCAAGCTGAATCTTCCTGTAGCCCATTCTTTGTTCGTTGGTGCTAGAGGAGTACAACAATACTGGCCAGGCATCATGTTCCTTACTGACGATAACAAAAACGGCTCTCATTAGCGCCAACCCTCCAGAGTTAGTCACGACAGGTCAACCAATCACCTCTGGTACTTAAGATGACTTGACCTTGACCTGCCGTGTGCCTTCTCCGCGACATGCACGCCTCTGGAGGGATTTGGAGAAGATGTGAGCCTTCAAACTATAAATAACACTTTTATATCTGAAAGTCAAATGTTTATAACACTCTAAAAAAAATTATATATAAAAAATAATGATAATGAAAAAATAAAATAAAGATTGTCAAATTTACATTGTTGCAGTGGTAGAAATATTAGTCCAAATATGTGACTATATTTTGATCTATCATCAAATATTTATAAGAAAATCTCATTTATTCTATTTTCATTAGTAAAAAACCTTTTCGATGAAGAACCTGACTTCTCTGAATTCCAGATGTTTTTTTTCTTCAAATTTGTTCTTGTTTTACCCTTAAATTAAACTCCTGGATCCGAACAGTTTGTCGACTGTCACACCTAGATAAAAATCGCACATCTTGAAGGGCTAAACATACACCAAACTAATCATATTTTGGTTGATTAATGGATCTGCAAAGGTGTGAAAATTACACTAACCTTGTTTTAATAACAACTATAATTGCTTAATTGATAGGTGATCAGCATGTTTGATATTCTTTATTTGCATATACGGTTACCTAACTATTTATATTTTGTAATAAATTTAATGACATGGGATTAATAATTGCAATGAAAGAAAACTATCAGTGAATTGGTATAATTGCTGAAACGGGTGAGACAACACTGACCAATACTTATACGAATATTTAACTGAAATTTGATGCTTGCAAGTCACTTTGTTTCTTTATTGTTGCAAAGAATCATGTCTCAGCCTCCTTCTAAACATTGTAGGGTAGAACTTATGTGTATTAAAATCAACAATAATATCAGTTGATGAGATTGCAAAAATAAAAAGATTTATGTTACAATTTCATATGCATTTCCATTTTCTTTCCATAAAGATAAACTATTGTGCCCTCCCCAGTGCAAATATGCAAACATTCTTCTATTCTGGAAACATTTCTTATCTGTATGTTTCATCTGGTCCCTTAGACAGGTTCCTCTGTATTTGTTTGAGCAGGACATCTAGCCAGTCACTCTTGAAAATATTATCATTGACAGGCTCAAAAATGTCTAGAATAGATCTAGCAGTTTAAAATAGCCCTAGAACCAAGGGGTTAGAGTCAATGACTTCTTATCCAGTTACCTCTCTGCCGTGGGTTCGATCCCCGGGAGATGCTTTGGTAGTTTAGCGCGAAGGAAGGAAGTCTAGTACTGGTATAACTCTCCAGGAACGATGGATAGGAAACTACTTGTCTATATGACTGAAATACTGTTGGGAAAAGAGCCAGTGATTTTTCTCTCTCAATTGGGAAGAGGCCTTAGCCTCTTGATTTTGGGAAAAATTATCGCTAAAATTGCTAATTTGGGAAGAAAAAAGCAGGTTAAAGTTCAGAGTTTTGGGAAAACTGCATGATTTTAAAGAAAATTTCAATTGGGAAGAGGCCCTTTTTCGGAGTCTGTTATATAAGTAGGAAAATCACTGAAGGCGTAAAATGAAACAAACAAAATAGCCCTTTTATCAATAAATCTATAAAAATCAGCTATAATTATTAAACTGCATTTAGACATTTGTGGAAAAAAGATATAAGAAATAACAGAGTAAGGATCAGTAAATGAGAGCAACATTCACAAAATGCAGCCCCAACAATATCTTTTCTTATTTATCATTTAAAATTTATGTTTCTTTTAATTCCAGGCTTTGTGGATAAAAGAAAACGAGACTTGGTAATAGATATGTTTGTTGCTAATAAAATGGAATCTAAACATACACAACACAGTGAGAAGCATAATGATATGTGTGTTCTTGATATGGTATCAGAAATATTACTTCAAATTATAGAAGACCACAGTGTTTTCAATCCCAAAAATGAAGAAAAATGTGTAAATGAAACTGTTCAAACATTGAGTGAAACTGAGGATGAAGACTTTAATGATGAAGGGCTTACTTCAGAAAACCAATGTATTCAACTTAATGAAGATGGTAACATATTACAACATAGTCAACTAGCAGTGAAAGAAATTTCTTTGGAGAGACATGAAACTACTTTAAATACTTTTGATATTCATAGTAAAATTCAAGATTTACTAAACAGCAAGGGAAATGATGATTATGACAAAGAAGAAAACAACAGCTGCGAGAAGAAACAGTTGCTGACTGCATTACATTTAAGCCCAGCTTTAAAGGATTTTGATAAAGAAAAAGATAAGTGTGATTTGGATTTTGCAGAAAAGAAGAAAGAAAGTGTGCACTTTACTTCTCCTGTAGCTGTTTTCTATGAATTCAGTGAAAAAAGCGAAGCTTCATCAGATGGTAGTACAGACATTCTATCAGATTCTGATTCTCAAGACTTGATTCTATCACAGAATGAAAGTATAGAAACAAGTGAATTAGATTTAGAGAATAGAGTTGCAAATTCACATGCTATAAATAATGTGCAAGATAGAAATTTGACTTTGTATGTAGGAGAAGACAGTCTTGAGGACAAGAGAGATTGCATTATGACACCAGGAGGAGATTGTTTTAATGTCAAGTTATTTGCGAACTTTGATGCGGTAACTGACCCATTAGAAATTGAAACGGCAAATGATTGCAACCAAAATGCACTTTCACCTAAAAGTTTCAACAATGGAACTTTAGTTAACCACCTAGAATTAAGTCAAAAGGGAAAAGAGATAGAAAAAGTTACTGTAACAGTGGCAGATAATTTAAAACCTATAGATGATAATTCAGAAAGACAGGACTCAAAAAATGTTTTTGAAAGTTCAGAAGAAACATGTTACTCAGAAACAATTGCACAAGATATTAGTATTGGTAAAAGAAATGATTACAAAGTGAATAGAAGCAATCATACAAACATAACAGAAGAGTCTCTGGTATTACCAAATCTTTCAGAACCTAACTGTATTGTTGCCGATTTTTCAACTGTAGAAAATAAAACTGAGAGTAATGATTCTTGTATCAGTGAAGTTTTCACAAAATTTTCTCTTGATAAAGAAGAAAGCAAAGTTGAGCTTTCACAAGACATGTTTATTGAACTGAATCAGACAAATACTACAGAAGAAGAAACTATTGACAAATCAGACATCAATTCACCTCAACATTACATTAATGGTGGTGGTAAAGACTTTGATAATTTCCCTGTTAATAAATCAATAGAGCAAGACTTGGTTAATCAGAAAATATATGAAAATATACAAGTAGAAATTGAAAAAGAGCAAGACATTATAAATACTGCTGAGGAATGTGAATTCAAAGATGAAAAAGTAGAACCAAGCCAACAGTGTGCTGAAACAAGTATGAGTACAGAAGTTGATGCTCTAGCATATAGTGAAATAGAGAATAGTGACATGGCCGGTATTAAGTCCAGTCAGAAAAGAGAACAGTCAAGCCCGGAGTTAAATTGTTCACAGGTTATTAAAAAAAGCAGATCAGGAACAGCAGTTGATTTAACATCTAAAGCAAAAAAGAGGAAATTATTCAAATTTGGACTGAATGAATGTAGAAAGGTAAAATTGCTCAAACTTGATTTTGAGTATGATGAAACAGATTTGAAAAAAGTACCAAAAATGTTAAAACAGTTAGCATCAGATGTGATAGCTGGATTGGATGAAAATGTTATCTTTGAATGTAACAAAGAAGAACTAACTACAAAGCAAGAGAACATTAATGAAGCACCAGATGGTCACTCGGTAAGTATTACAGTAGACATCAGTGGTAACTTTGAAAATGAAATGAAAGAAGACAGCTTTGATAGACAAGACAAAATTAGTACAGGTGATTTGTGTTTAAGTGATTGTGAAAAGGAGTTACAGCAAGAATATCCAAAGGCTTTAGGTTTGTGTAACTCTGGAAGTAATCAAAATAGTAAACTGCTTAACAAATCGAATGATACTGGCATTAGTGAAGACACTACATCAATACTGTTGGAAACTTCTGAAATTGGTTGTTTAAATGAGGAACATTTCCTTGAGAGTCAAAACTTCCCAAGATGTACAGATACAATGTCTGCAACAAAAGCACTCTCACAGCACTCAGATGAGAACTGTAATGAAACTCATTGTTTGTTTGAAAGTGATCAAAGTGTACCAGTCATAGATGGACCAATACATATGAAAGGTGCAGAAGACACAGACTCTTTTCAATTAGAAACAGCTGAAGAATTACACAACAAACAACATGTTTATCCAAAAAATCTGTTAAGTCCAAAATTCATGACTGCAACAGAATTACTGTCACAGAGTTCAGAAGAGAGTGGAAGTACTGGATTCACAGTCAATGCCACAGATCCTCTGAATAATTTTGATTTACAAGATCAAGACAGTTTAGAAAACTCTGAGGTGATACAGATCAATAACATTGCAGAGTTTGGAATAAATCCTATTGTGCAAGAACAGCGTCCTGTAGTTGTGGCAACCTTTAATCATAATCCAAAAAGTGTAGTTGAAATCACTGAAGATGGTTTGATGGAAGAAAAGTTGGAAAATACTGGTTATGATATGATAGTATCGTCTTGTGAAATTAAGGGAAATGTAAAGTCTTTAGATGTTTTGGACAGAAATTGTGCTGCTACTGATCAAGATGAACAGATAGATACTGGTAAGCTTACAAGTTGCGAGTTATTAATAACATTATGTTTCAAAACTTAAACAATAAAAAGAAGAAAAAAACAACAAAAAACAGATAGCAGTTATTCAGTCTCTTTTACAATACTGTAAACACCTCTTGTAAATCAACTATTTTTAATTTATTTTTCATGTAGAGCATATTAGTATATTATATGTCTATTATAAGAAAACCTTATAATTAACCAATCAGTACACTTATTTTCAGATCAACTGGATGTATATATTGATGGAATAGTAGATCAAATAGTTCCTGATGATAAGTATGAAGGTGAACCTATAAACAGAGGGGAAGAACATACAATGTTTACAAGAAAAGAAGGTAGGAGGGATTTTTTTGCATGATAATCAGAATATGATTTTAATTTATAATTTTATATTATGGACAACAACTTGACTTTTTAATCATATGCAAAGTTTGAACTCTGATGGGGCCTTTGTTGTCACTCATGAAAATGTCGAGAACTCCATCCAGTACAAATATTTTGCATCATATGGGTAACTATTGATTCATTCTTTAGAACTTTCAAAACTGCAATCATTGCAGGAAGATAATATACATTTATTAAAACCTATTTACTGCAGGAAAATAATATATGTTCATGTGCTAAAGATAGCAAAAAATCATTTTAAATTACATGTTAACAGTCATTTGATTTACACTTGAAACATTTTTTTTTCATAATGTTGGTTTCTGGTTGTTTTATTCCTGTAGATAAGAAATCAGAAGTACATAGATGTGGTCCAGATGTTTGTGTTAAAGAAGACAACACTGCTTGTCAACAAATAAAAACTCAAGGTATGTGCTTCTGGGAAAGTCAATACTGCCTTATAATCAGTATGAAAAAGGTTTGAATATGGACAAGGTTTTTAACTGTAGTTTAGTAAATGAGTACATTTTTTTTTGTCCTTGTAATTGGCAATTACATGCATATAATAAGCTTTTTCTTCACATATAAAAAATATAAGACAATGTTGAGGAATTGTTTTGAAATATGTATTTTTTTATCTTTATTATTTAGACACATTCTGCAAAAATGTATGCTGAAGTCCCCTTTTTAATGATTTTTAAAGTATTTGAATGTTTAAATTTGAAATATTTATTGTAACATCATAATACCTATGCGTCTTTACAAAAAAATATTCTCTATTCTCTTGAAAAAGGAAATTGGAATGTTAAGCATTGTCTTTTTTAATTGCATGAACTATTTTAATTTTTTATGACACAAAGAGATTTTTTTTTACTTATCTGTTTGCTCTCTTTTTAAATGCCACTTAGAGCAAGTGACACAAATAAAGGATGTTAAGTTATGAAAATCATTTTTTTTAAATGTTGCTTTATTCTGCATGACATATGGATTTTTTTTTTTGATCATTTGCAGGAAAGGTGTATGAGAAATGTTTCAGCTGGAAGTATAGACCATCATATGATGCAGATGGAGACACAATTCTACCTGAGCTGCCAGATGAAGACCAAGTTGTTACTATCACTCCACTCAAAACTTGCGGTAAACCGCTGAGGTTGGGACTGTCTAAACGCCAGCCTGTGAAAAAGAGTCTTCATCAGTTTGTTACTAAGAAGTGATGGTTTGAAAATTATCTTTTGAAATTGTAAATCTATTCAAGTACCAGCTGAGTATTTTTTTGGGGGGCTTAAAATGAAACTAACTTACAGTTCCAGAAAAACCAGGTTTATTGATGAATTTTGACTATTCTTAAGTGTTCCTACTCTTTGACACACTTATAAAAATGTCATGCAAACACTGCATGACATAAATGTTTAGTTAGATTAAGTGTTCTTAAGGTGTAAGTAAAGCCTATAAGTGTTGAATAAAAATATATCTAAACATTATTGCATTTGATAAGCAGACACAGTTTTGTGGAAATTGTTAAGACAATCTAGTATATCATAAATACTGAACATTATAGATAACAAAGGAGTAAAAATGAAATGATTTTCATTTGAAAAGCATAAAAATTCATGTGCATCTAAACAATCAATCAATTTATCTGATGTACTTAAAATACATAAAGCTTTATCTGCTTTGCCTTTAGATTACAAAATAAGTGGTTAAATTTTGAATAAGAATGATTTCAAAATACCTGTTTGAAAGAAATATGTTTGTATATTTTCTTGGTGAATGCACAAAATTATTGCTAAATGGTTAAAACCGTGCCTGTACTTCAAATAATAGCATATTTTGTTCTGGAATTAACATAAATTAGTCATATAACAAAGGACATTCTATGTAACAACTCTTTTGAGGACTAACCATAAGATTATGGAAATAACATAATTTTAATGTTTATAGCTTTTATACCCTTTAAGTCTACTGTAGCAAGACTATTTTCATGAACAATTTTGTATTTAATGAGGTATAGCAAAATTTCACCAGGTTTAAGAGTTTAGAGATTATCATCGGACTGGTAATATGTCAAAATATTATGATATGTATAATATGCTTTTTTAACCTGATGTTTTGTTTTAAATTTTTTCATATTTGATTCAGTTGCTTTTTCTATGTGATGTTAGTATTAATTATATAAGTTGTTTCTTGATGAAGTTGTGAGCAATAAGTTTTGGCAATGCCATCTCTATTAGTGTATATGAGCTGTTTTTAGAGATTTTGGACATTGTCTGGAAAAAACTATAGAGTTTTTGGACCTTTTATTTTTTAGGAATCTTTCTGTGAAATGTTGGTACTAGAATCAGCAAACATGATGTGATTATAAGTTACAGTAATGCTCAGACATTACCACAACACCTATTTTATACAAAACATCATATAATGTTCCATATTATAATGTTGTTTTTACTGCCATCATTCAACAAAATCCAGAATCACTAGACACTGCTCATAGTTAAATTGAACAAGTTATGTGTATTTTTTTGTATCTCTCAAAGCAAAACTGTGATAGCATTAAAAAGTTAAAAATTGTTTTGTTTTGTTGTTTGTTAATATTAAGAAGTGAAACCATTATTGATGAATATGAGAAGTGTCCTAGAGCTTTTGGTTCATATCTCAAATATTAATTTTTCATTTTTTTGTTTGGAATCATTCTCCTAAATGTTTTACCTTGACTTTAGTACCAAAATCATAGCAAACTATGAATTCATTAACACACAAGATTGTTGTTCTGTTGTATATAGGGGTAAATGTTCTTTATGCAAGTGACACCAATTATTGCTGAATATGAGATGTGTCTAGAGTTTTTGATTCTTCTCTCAAAAATGAATTTTTCAAATTTTTTTTCAAGAATCTTTCTATTAAATGTTTTAATTTGACATTATCATTGAATTGTAGCAAATTTATGATAAGTGACAGCACATTGCTTACTTTATGACAATACCTATTTTATATCACAAACATTAGATAATGTTGATCTGTAGATTGTGTTTTATAATGACATTATTCAACCAAACTCACTGGACATTGCTCATATCCATTTGTTATATTTGATAAATGAACTAGTTCAATTACTCTCAAAGTAAAACTGTGATAGCATTAAATAGTTGGAAGTTGTTTTTATGGTACCGGTATTTTCTATAAATTATTTTGTAAATGTGACATGCTAGGTTGTTACTTTGTTGTACACATGTATGTATGGATAAATGTTCTTTTTTCAATGTATTAAGAACTATTTTCTCCTCATTCAAAACTTAAGGATTGTTTAAAACTGTTAATTGAGTTTAGTTACTGTATATAGTATTTTTTGTTTGTTTGTTGTTTCTAAATAAAGTTGACATCATTATTGGTTGATATGATTTATGTCTAGAAGTTTTGGTCCTTTAGAGGACATCAGTACTAGAATCATAGTAAACATACAGTAAGATAAAAATAGCACTTCTCTCAGGATAATAGTGTATATTAGCAACCCTTGAACTGAAATAATACCCTTGGCAGCAACCCTTGAACTGAAATAACACACTGGGCAGCAACCCTTGAACTGAAATAACAACCTCGGCAGCAACCCTTGAACTGAAATAACACACTGGGCAGCCATCCATGAACTGAAATAATACCCTCGGCAGCAACCCTTGAACTGAAATAACCCCCTGGGCAGAGCCGAGGGTGTTAATTCAAGGGTTGCTAATATGCACTGTTACTCGAGAGACATATGTTTTTTCTTTATTACCATGGTGTACTGAACCAACATTTTAATGCATTTTTTCAATGCTATGATTTCTATCAGGGTAGAGAACTAGAACATACATTTTCTTAAGTCTATATAGATTACTTGCCCATGGGCCTATTGCAAGGGTGATATGATAAATTGAATTACACACCTCCTCTATTGTTTGTGACAGGTCTATATTTTTCAAATAGACCTGTTTAAACAAAAGAAAGTCCGTTATGAGGTCTATCTTTTGCACGTGCACAGGTCAGTTCTAGACAGACAGACCCGGTCATGAAATACACGTGAAAAAATAGACCTGCCTATGCGCAGACAAAGAAAACATGAAATGCAATCAAAAATTAAAACTCGTTTAACTAAGCAATTATTCCAGCATCCCTATATTAAATCTTTTCAATACAAATAATGGAAAGCATATCAGTGTTAGGACACATTTAACATTTATTCAATCGCGTATTTTTTAATAATTGTAATTCTGTCATTAAGTTCATAATATAACAAAATGAACGCTACAAGTTTATATGTATGAAACTATATAGCAGATATCACATCATACTCATGACCATTTTAAAATGTTAATTAAGTTATAAGTGATTTAGTTTAAAACCTTTTATGATGAATGTTTTATTCTAGAACACTTTATAATCTATAAAATATAGTTTCGGTTCATATACCTCACACTTGCCTACAATATACATATGTAAGCCTTACGTGGTCTGCTTGGTATCCACACATTGCCCTTCGGACAGTTGCCCCCTCGCCTGTTTGCCCCCTTTTTGCAATGGCGGTCAATTGTCCCCTTATATCTTTGGAAGGGGCGGACATTTGTCCCCACTCCCTGTTTTAAAAAATATTTTATTGTTGAATTGTTTGCCATAATTCATTGCCTATTGTTTCATTGTGCTTAAGTACACAAAAACTCTCGCGCAAATTTGTAAAATGTTTCCATTGGCAAACATGAAATCTATGCACGAGCTGACATGTCACAAGTCACAACGGCAAAAAGGGGCAATGTCCGGGGGCAAATGTCATAGAATCTGAATTTTGTCGGATACGAAATACTATCAACATAATTATTCATTCTTTAACATACTTTTTAACAGATCTATTCACTTTATTATTGAAAATTGCATATTTAGCTTTTTTTTATTTTTATGATTTTTAAAGGTGGAAAGCAAAGTATATATTATATTTAAGCAGAACGATAATAAAAGCTTACCTGTTTATGCTTTGTGTTAAAAATAATATTTGTGAATTTTCCAATATAGTTTTAACGGTGTGTAAGTTGGATATCGGCCTCGTACATCGATCTTTCTGAATAGGAAAGACCTGGTCACGAATTTCATGAAACACCTCGAGCGCTACGCGCTCTCGGTGTCACATGAAATTCGTGACCAGGTCTTTCTTAATCAGAAAGACCTTGTACTCGGTCGATATCCTATACATAGCACCATGTAACGTCATATTAGGGTATATAATTAAATATTTACCCCGAGTTGTAATAAGATAAATTACAGCATAGAGCGTATTTTACAATTATACCTATTATACATCATAAATATCATATTATGCTGACCTTCAGATTATAATGGTCTGTTATAATGACATTGCTCAACAAGGACCAAAATCACTAGACGCTGCTCATATGTTTGTAAATTGGACTAGTTCAGTACATGTGTGTCTCAAAGCAGACCTGTGATAGCATTCATTAGTTTTAAAAGTTGCTTTTTTTCTTTGAATTATTTTGTATATTTGACATGCAAGGCTGTTATACTGATGTATGTAAAGCTTCATGTTCTTCTTTTAAAGACATTTTTCTATATAAGCATTGTCTCCTCATTTAAAACTCAGGGATTGTTCATATGAATTCACTGTATTATTAATTTGTTGGTTTGTTTTTCATGAATTCAGTTGTTAACATTAAATAGTGAAATTGTTATTGTTTAATATACACTTGTTATGAGCTGTTCGTTGAATTAGTTCATTACTTACTCCGAGCCAAACTGTGATAGAGAAAAATGTTCAGAGTTATCATGTTCAGTATTTTTATGTGTTTTTTTAGCGTAGTAATTTGTTAGTTGATATTATTATTCTGTTATTAGAGAACTTTCATAATAATGTTCCTACAGTAAAGTTTGTTGTTGCTTATAGAACTTCTTGTACTGGAAGTTTTGTTTTTCTGTTGAAAGAATTAAAAGATTATTAAAAAAATGTGTACATTTTATACATGAAAAATCCTGGAGGATTTAATTGTCCAAGTTTTGTCTTTTTCCTTTATTCAGTTGATTTAATCTTGAATTCAAAGGTATAAATGTACACAGTGATTCAAGATTGAATGAAATTCTCAAAAGACAAAACAACTTAAAGCACTGGCTGTTGGCTAACATATTTTTTTACATAAAACAATAAGCATAATGTGGTTTTACACTTAGTCTTTCAGAAAAGCATGATTGTAAATATTGGACAAGTGAATAACATTGTTTACTCAAATAATAAGTTAATGCTTTTAGAATTGCCAAAGGCATTGTGTACAGGAGTGTATTCCTTTATCACATACTTACGAAAAATACAAAGGTCATAATTTCCCAAAAAATGATTATGTCATAAAACCCAGGGTTACATTTTATAGGTCTGAATACTTAATAGTTCTGTTAAAATTTTTTGTCATAGTGTAATAGAATTCTCCATGTAATATATTGTATATGAACGGTAATCTATCTTATGTAGACAGTAATACCCAAGTTTTCTCCCTTTAACAAAACTTAAATACTTTTGGATTTTGAATGACTAAGTGTGACATGAGTTAACAGATGGATAGACAATCAAGGGAAAAACTTCAAATATGCAAAATTCTTTAGTTCACAATAATTCTATGAAAGTTCGGATGAAATTCTTTGAAAAATGTAGGAGTTGCACTTCAGAATATTTCTCTATATATAATACAATGTGAAAAAACAATAATTAAGGGCAATATTGAATTAGGTAAACAAAAGCTGTCTGGGCAGCAGCATGATTTCAATTTTTTAAGTGCTGGATATTAAAATGCATTTTTCTAATTACATGTATTAAAGAGATCATTTGAATTAAAGGTCATGTAAACCTTGACATTTGACTTTGATACCAAGATTATCCACATGTTATATTTTCTTCGATTAATATGATATTATTTAGAAGGTTGCATTGATGTTGCAAATTTGTATATGTCTAAATGTGTTACCTTCTGTAAAGAAAGTTTTTATTATTATTATTACATGTTTTAAGTCATAATTGAAGTTGCTGTTCTAAAGTTTAACAGAGGTCATTTTGACCTTTTGACTGAGGCATGTAGAACTCATTAAGGTGCATTCACTTATAAAGTTTCAATCAAGCTTTGTTAAGATTGAAGTTAATGACCGTAAAACTTTACCAAAAAGTTAACCAGTGCTGACAGTTGGGTCATAAAAATTGCTTTGCCTTTCTTCACATGATCACATCACAAAAACCTATCTATGTGACAGAGCACTTCATGACAAGACTTCTGTGAATGTTTGGTTTAAATGTATTGAGAAATGTAGGAGTTGCCAACAGAAAATTGTTTATGCCTGCTCAGCTGCCTGTCAACATTAACCAATCTTAATAACTACATTTTGTGTTGTTTTTTTTTACTTCCAGAAAACCTGGTTTAAATAGGCAAACATTTGAAAACACATACAAGCAAACTAAAAAAGTATTAATCATCATCAAATCTCAGCGCATATAATGCTTGTATTTACTAGACATTCTTTGCAGGAACAAATGCATTAGTTGCAGGCACAATGTTGGATTAAATTATTTTTACATGTATGAAAGAAGAAATTAATTACTGTGAATGTTCCTTGGTATTATTTTATTTGTATTATTACAACTTAGGTAAAATGTAGATCATCCAAGGCATTTCACACCTAAAACTGATTTAAGTAGGCAAATGAAATACATGTATGGTGTTCATAGTTTTCCTCGCCTTAATTAAAAACAAGACTTTCTGATTTTTGTTTTATTTTGTCAAGTTTGAAGTCCCACTGACACAGGCTTTCTGTGTTTTACTTTGAGGAGGAAGATGCATTATTTTAGCATTATTTTAGGCATGAAATGGCACTCTAGTAAAGCCAACACTATTCAATAAACTAGCTGGATAAGTTCTGGCACTACTGATTGCGATTCCTGTCAGGGACTTTAGATAATTCGGTCATGTGGGAAAGCAATATCCAGTAAGCTAAGGGAAGGTCAATGGTTCAATTCAATTACTTAAAGTGAGATATATATAGTGTTAATATAAAACAAACAAGTATTATGTATAATGATATATTTCATTGAAACATGATCCCATTTTGATTTGCATAAAATTGTTAACAAAAATTATAATTCTGTAAATAAAACACAATGTTATAATTAACAACCAAGGATGTAATGATTTATCTTACATATACATACATATACATAATAATGTTTAAATGCTCCTCTCTGTCGTTTATGTCAAAAACAATAAACTAAACTAGCAAGATGGTTAAATATAAAAAAAGATCAGTTAATGTACTTTTGTTGTTCTTTTGATTTTTAATTGTAATCAAAAGAACACAATGGTCTTTGTGCCATTGTAAAATTTAACAATCAAAGGGCAACAACTCTAGTCTTACTGTAACATATTGTGAGCATTGATTAATGTCCTTTTCATTAATTTTCAATAATGTAAGAAAATTTCTCACTGTCAAGAAAAGCATATTGATATTTTCTGTTATTTTCCTTTTTGTTGTTTTTTTTTATTACTTTTTTTGTTTTAGATAGGCCATCTAAAAATATTGTATGATGACTACACATTCCTACTTCAGTCTAGTCCTCAAAAATTTTGAATGGATTTTTCATAGAATGTAACACAAAATATAGAAACATTTTTATGCTAAAATTATATAGAATCTATAAAAATTTATAAACAAATTTATACTGCCAATTCCTTGCAAAAATGGTTGCAGTTGTGGTAAAATTAGTAACAGCAAAATATTACTGTATGTGTATTAACTTAAGAAATAAGAAGTAACCCTTAACCGGCTTGAACATAAAGTGATAATCTGTTTGCCACTAGTATAGAGCCAGGCCAGCCTGAACACCTGACAGTCTCACTAGGCTTCATATTGTCAACTTGATATCACATGCCAAAAGAAAAGAAGCAAAGCCGTTTTGAAAGAGGAGCACTTATTCTATAATTAAAGATAATTTGCATACATACAGACTAAATGCTTACAGAACGGAAAGGCATTTTATTTTGCTGAAGAATCACAGATTTGTGTATACCATAAAAATTATCACATACTTGTAGGCTTAACCCAAATTACACAATGTAAATTGCAGTTAAAAACAGTGATTGATAAAAAAAAGTAAAAATCAACAAACATTGTATTCAGCATATATATGAAGTAAAATCAAACTGTATTGGCTTTGCACTACTTTCAACCAACCATTTTTTTAGGAATCATCTTAAATTCATGAACAATATTGCAAGTTGTAGACTAAACAATTCAAACATTTACAGCTACCTGAATGTTGATTGTAAGAGTTTCTATAAAAGTATTTAAAGTGATGCCAATTCCTGCTTATAATTTTTTTTTATCTTAAGTACAAGTAAAAGATAATCCTTAATCTGTTATGCCAGAATAATCAAAACATATATCAGCCAATAAAAATGCTGGTTAAAGATGGATCGTTAAAATTGGGTGTTAACAAGAAATTAAGATAAACACTTTCCCTAGTTCTAGACCATCCAAAGAAAAAAATTTAAATTTTAAAACATAAAAAGCTGAATTCATTCATTACTTATACATATTGGCTGGCATTTTAACAATTCTATGAATTAAACTTAATACAATTTTCATCATCATTTTCATTCTGAATGTACACAAAGACTGGCATCTGATATCGACATATGATCATATCAGAATGATTCTTCTATAAACAAAACTTAAATATGATTTTCATCACAATTTTCCTTTACTTTTCAAACCATACATTACAAAGGTAAATAAAGTACATGTATCTATTTTTCATAATGAGAAACTGTTTCTATAATGGATTTTGTTATTAATGAAATTCTTCAACTCTGAAACAAAACATAGTAAAAATGTGAAACAAATTAAGCAGTCTATGGTGTATTGATTTGGTCCCCTTCCAAGAGGAAATGATGTGTATAATTATTGCTCCATCACTATAAGTTATTGCCAAAAGTGTAAAAAATTGATACCGTAAAACTGATATCCAGTAGCAAATACAGTTTATTTTTTTATTGAGTTATTTCCTACATATTTGTTGTACAACATTCAAAGCAGGATTTCTGACCTTATATGAAAATTATGAAATTATCATAAACAGAAATAAGGCAATACATAATTAATGATTAAAATTAGAACAGAAAATTCATTTGTGTGATAAAAAGAAGTTATGGACGGCAAGTACATAAAATCTGCAAAATATTTCTGAATTTTTAACAAGACTGTTGCTGACTTAAATATTTGACATTTCAAACAATCAATCACTTCATGGCAAACAGTGAGCTTATTATGTCTCTAAACAGAATAGCTTGATGGTCACAAATGAAGCTAGAAAAAGTTTTTGTGATATGAATCAATATACAACATCATACATAAAACACATTCTCTTTGATATTGTTTAATGGACTGGTCCTTCTGTAAAATAAAATCCCACACAAACCAAAAATGTGTTCACAGAACACTGATGCCCCCATATTTTCTACAAAAGAACAAACATTTTAACAAACAGCAATATTGAACAGCTAACAGCATAGAGTGAGGACAAAGCAATAGTTTGAATTAGTTTGGTTGTATGCACCTTCAAGGAGTTTAACATAATATTCTAAATAAACATAATAAGTATTATATGAACACTATGGTATTAAAGAGAATGATCTATTAACAAAGTACAAGTATTTACACATAGTTCTCAGATAAATTTGTCTCCTCAGTATAATGCTGATTTAAGAGTAAAAAATAACAGTAAATTAAACTATCAAATACAGTAACTTTATCAAAAGATTTTGTACCCTTTTACTCTATAATAATAACGTACAGAATTGCTCAACAACTTGTTGTTTGATAATTTTTATATAAATCTTATCTTTAAAGACTTAAAATACTGTATATACAAAACATAAGTTTTTTAATCCACATGAACCTGATAATTAGTTAAAACAAAGAATTAGATATCAAGCCTTGGTTCTGTGATAGTATTTTAAAGTTAGTTAATATGTATGTTAATTAAGATTAAGTTTACATCCATATACTGTAAATAATTAATTACAACTTTTTAGTGCCACAAATTACAATAAATGACAAAACCAAAGCAGTTTATTTGTTTCCCTCTAAGTTTGATACAATCCTGGATCCCTTGCCTCCTGGTTAACGGATCCAGATATAGTTCTTTACCATTATGTGGTACTAGAAACAAAACAGATAATGAAATAATTCTATAGTACAATATAAGAAGGTATATCCCTATGGCTGAAAAGCAGACTGTTTATTTTCAAAGCAAACATATCAAAATATGAACTTTTTCAAGAAATATTTCAATTCTTTTCATCTGCTCTATGTATTTGAAGAGATTTTTTTAAATATTAGTACATTGTTATGGCAAATTTTCTGTTAACTCCAGGAGGCATGCTGCTTTAAAGGGATACACAGGCAAAATTTTCATTTCTTCGTTTCAAATTTTACATTCATTAATCTCTAAATGTCCTCAAAATGAATACACTAGGCAGTCACAGGAACAAAAACTTTTCTCCTTATAAAGAATCAAATGGTGGTTTTCTAACTTGACCCTCGTGGGTCAGGTTAGAGCGTTAAGATTTCACAATAGTTGTCGCAGTGAACTCTGGAAACGTTAAAAAACATGCCAAATGAATGGCTTAGACTTATTTCAATCATACAATATCCACACTATCTGTTATTGTAACTATTAGAGTTTGTTCAAGTCACGTGACTAGTTTTAAAATTCTGTTAGCGTCTCAATTTCATTCAACATATATAGATATATTTGTGCCTCAATCCCAATATATATAGAATTTATATAGAAATTCATGCTGGGACTTTTACAAATGTCATTTTAGCGTGATTTAAGTACATGGAACTTAAAAGAGATGGATATTATTTAAAAGCATTTAAAACTTTTACAGGTCTCCATATAACAATGCACATGAAATGATAAGGATAAGGCAGCACATAACAATATAGGAGACCATTAAGCTTTTATCACAGATGATTGTAAATATGTACACAAAAAATCAGGGCTAATTTCTAATCAAATCAAGTCTTCGACATCACAAACATCACATCCCCAATGTTACACAATCAGTCTGAAAGCTATTTGAACATGCAATAGAACCAATACTGTCTAAAATCTGTTCATTGTAAAAGATCCCACGCAAATGTAATTTTCAGTCTGACGATGCAAAGAAATCTGTAATTAACCAAAGTGCATCCACCACAATGATATAATATAAGAGTGAAGTATACAATACGTGCCTAAATAATTCATTGTGTGACTCATGTGTACAAATATTTTCAAATAAACATTGATTATACTTGTCTTTCTTTTTAGAGATACAGGAATAAAAATCATCGTATTTACAAACAAAATATATAGTCACTAACAAGCAGTCTGTTAGACAGTATGAGATACATAAAATATGCAAATTAAATTGTTCCCAATTTCAGGACGCCTCTGACTTTTTCTTGACAGGTTTCCCTAACACGTTTCTAGCTTTTTTAACATTGCACAGCCACTTGATTATCCGAGCGTTTCTCTCTACAACAGACGTTGTCCCTGCATCACGACCACTTAGATCCTGCTCACTTTCCATAGGCATTCTTTCCAGATCATTGGAGAGTCTACTAGAAAGACTATGTGCTTCTAAAGAATCCAAAGAACTAAAACTATCCAAAAGATCTTTATGTTTAGTTTCAGACAACCTCCTCATAGGTTCAAGAACTGATCTATCGATCCCCATTTCATTGAAAAATCTTTCAACTTCTGTACTAGTCCTTGAAAGGCGAGAACTCAAGTCAGAAAAGTCAGAACTTGTCCGAGAGTGTCGGCAGTTACTTAAATCTGACTGCGACCTGTGAAGTTGTCGTCGTGGTGGTAATTCTATTTCGTTTAATTGTTTATCAATGCGGGGTTTAGGTAATGGTGATCTATGCCTCTCAACAAGAACTCCCACAGATGTACTTAGAGAATTTACACATAGAGGTTTTAAAAATCCTTCAGTATGGGAATGAATACTGTGTCTTAAGGGCCCAGATTTTTCACTTTTGTCTTTTGAGGAAGTTTCACAAGCACTTGCTGATACTGATGAGAATCTCTTCTGATCTGGACTGTCAGATGCTTGGCTTTTCACATTAGGAGTAGGCTTCTTATCAGAAGAGGCCATTGCTTCCACTGATGTTTCTATATTATTTTCTGTATTATTGCTCTTGACCAATCTACGAACTGGTCTAGGAGGAGGTATGGGCTTATCTGAAATATTGATAAAAGACAAAAATAAATATGGTACTGAGTAGTACGAATAATAATTTGCTAAGTTTTATTATAAAGTGTATTATATATCAATTATAAAAAGAATTATGTTATGACTGCTTTATAATCAAAGCATTTATGAGATTTATAATTATATTCATAAACAATAAGCCTTTAAATCATCCATACCATTTCTACAGATGAAAAAAGGAAGTAGCTGCAAATTAACATCCTATACTTTTCAAAAACAACAATTAATTATGTCACTTTTGATTTACAACTGTAATATACCCATATATCTAATGGTTTATTCAAAATGCATGTAATAAACTTTTGACAACAGTACTTCAAATACTTGGCAAAATATGCATATATTTGTGAGTCATATGACAGAAGTTATTTTCAATGTAGATTATAATATCAAATTAATTATTGTTAATTTCTTCTGCTTTTGTTATTTCCTTCATGTTGAAACTATATCATTTGCCATTTCCTTAATGTTGAAACTATGTTTGTTGCTTGAAAACAATTAACAAGAGGGCCATGATGGCCCTAGATCGCTCACCTGATTTATCAAACTCATCCAAACAATTACCTAGACAAGCATTCTGACCAAGTCTCATGACAGGTGAGTCAAAAATGTGACCACTACAGTGTTAACAAGGATTATCCATATTTGAGCAGTGCGACCTAGTTTTTTACCCAGGTGACACATATTCAAACTTGACCTAGAAATCATCAAAACAAACTTTTAGACCAATTTCAAGGATACTTGGATCAAAACAGTAGCAACTAGAGTGTTAACAAGATTTTTCTATTTTTTGCTCCGGTGACCTAGTTCCACATGCGATTTCGAACTCATCCAAGCAATTACCTATACAAGCATCCTGACCAAGTTTGATGATAATTGAGTCGAAAATGTGACCACTTAGAATGTAAACAAGGTTTTTTCCATATTTGGGCGGTGTGACCTAGTTTTTTTCATCCAAGATGACCAATGTTCGAACTTGACTTAGAAATCATCAAAACAAACTTTCAGACCAATTAACAGAATATTTGGATCACAACAGTAGCCACTAGAGTGTTAACAAGATTTTTCTATTTTTAGCTCCGGTGACCTACTTTTTCATCCGAGATGACCCATGTTCAATTTCTTCCCAGCAATGACCTAGACAAGTTTCCTGACCAAGTTTGATGACAATTGAGTCAAAATTGTGACCACTAGAGTGTTAACAAGGTTTTTCTATTTTTAGCTCCTGTGACCTAGTTTTACATCCGAGATGACCCATGTTCGAACTCATCCGAGCTATCACCTAGACAAGCATCTTGATCAAGTTTGATGATGATTGATGCAAAAATGTGACCACTAGAGTGTTAACAAGGTTTTTCTATTTTTAGCTCCGGTGACCTACTTTTTCATCCGAGATGACCCATGTTCACACTCATCCGAACTATCAACTAGATAAGCATCCTGACCAAGTTTGATGATGATTGATGCAAAAATGTGACCGCTAGAGTGTTAACAAGGTTTTTCTATTTTTAGCTCCGGTGACCTACTTTTTCATTCGAGATGACCCATGTTCGAACTCATCCGAAATATCACCTAGACAAGCATCTTGACCAAGTTTGATGATGATTGATGCAAAAATGTGACCGCTAGAGTGTTAACAAGGTTTTTTCTATTTTTAGCTCCGGTGACCTACTTTTTCATCCGAGATGACCCATGTTCGAACTCATCCGAGCTATCAACTAGATAAGCATCCTGACCAAGTTTGATGATGATTGATGCAAAAATGTGACCGCTAGAGTGTTAACAAGGTTTTTCTATTTTTAGCTCCGGTGACCTACTTTTTCATTCGAGATGACCCATGTTCGAACTCATCCGAGCTATCACCTAGACAAGCATCTTGACCAAGTTTGATGATGATTGATGCAAAAATGTGACCGCTAGAGTGTTAACAAGGTTTTTCTATTTTTAGCTCCGGTGACCTACTTTTTCATCCGAGATGACCCATGTTCGAGCTCATCCGAGCTATCACCTAGACAAACATCCTGACCAAGTTTGATGATGATTGAGGCAAAAATGTGACCTCTAGAGTGTTAACAAGGTTTTTCTATTTTTAGCTCTTGTGACCTAGTTTCTCATCCGAGATGACCCATGTTCGAACTCATCCGAGCTATCAACTAGATAAGCATCCTGACCAAGTTTGATGATGATTGAGGCAAAAATGTGACCGCTAGAGTGTTAACAACTAAATGTGAACGGACGACGGACAATCATCGATCCTAAAAGCTCACCCTGAGCATGCTCAGGTGAGCTAAAAAGTTAAGCAGATGGCCAACTGCCCCAATAACCTGTTCAAAACCCTTTTTTTAACTGTTTTGAATGCCTCAAAGGATACAATTAGCTTCATTTGGCTGCAGGGGAGATAACAACTTGTATAGGTCTCCAGCATATTGTCAGTCTAGCCCCCTGACCAAACTTTAAAGCATTGGTTGTCTTTTGATATTGAAAGCCCTTATAACAAAATTAGACAATTCCAACTTTACAAGCAAGACAAGTCGTTGAACAAATTTAGTAATAAAAGGGTAAAAAAATGATTAATTACATTGAATTATATACTACATATAATTTAAGACATGGCCACCAATAATAATTTTTAACAGGACATGCAAATTTTAATATTCGGGCAAAATGACACTACCAGAGTGTCAGATTTATTACTATTGTCTCCTCAAAATTAGGATACTAGTATACATAAAAAAAGAAAAAAGATTTAAACTACCTGGAGTTTGGTGATTTAAGGGCTTTGGTCCTGGTTTAGGTGGTGTTGTAGGCTTGCTAGAAGAGCCAGGCTTTGGAGGCACAGTTGGTTTATGGCTGGGTACCGGAGGAGGTGTCAATGGGGTCTTGAAGCTTGAACCATCAACCTCATCTTTGGAATGACTGTGAGAACTTGAATGAGACACTGACGATGTAAATGATGATGAGACTGACAACTTTTTCCCTAGAGAAGTAGAATGTTCCGTCTCTGTTACTAAACTAGTAGATGTTGAGGTCTGTTTGATGTCAGTTTGGGATGTCACTGACAACTTTTTGCCTACTGATGGAGATTTTGAAGACTGAGATATGGATGAGGATACAGATGATATCACAGATAATTTCCTCCCAGATAACGGAGAACTGGAGTCGATGGAGATTTGCTGGAGATTGTCTTTGTGGAATGCTGGTGGAGATCGGCTGCTGTCACGTTCTCCTGGTCTGTTACAATCCTTGGATAGACCAGAAGCCTCATCTGATGGGGAATGTTTTCCAGCAGTTATTGGTAACGACAATACTTCCCTGTAATTATATAAAGGAAAAATAATTAAGGTTTTAATTTCATTATTACAAGCCTGTAATTGGTGAAGAAAATAGTTCTGTTAAATCAAAACTTATTAATTCTATAAAAGACAGTACTGGAACAATGAAAAGATATTTAATTCCCCAGTGAAGAAAACACACCATTTTTGTCAGTCCATCAGTCTGTCTGTCTGCTAATATTTGCATAAATCACATTTTTATCATCACCAGACAGTATTTAAGTCTGAAGATTTGACCACTGTAATGCTAATGTGTTCATTTTGTCAATACTTCTTTCCATTAATGGACACGGACTTTCACCTACTACAAGGTAATAAATGAGAAATTTTGTAACTTTTCGTTCTACAATATCAGTTACAGCTGCAGTAAAACACGTATTTACATTCTGTTTATTTTATACCAATTATAGAACTGAATTTGTGGAACATATGAACAAATTCATCATGTAATAGTTAACACTTTGTTTATATTAATTCTTTATGTAGTTTAAAGACAGGAGGTCAGCCTGCACATTGTTGTCTCAATACCAAAACTGGCTGCCTACATTTAGCACTCTTAATCCAAAATCTTTCATATTAATAATGTCTTGATCAAATATGAAAGAAGAAATTAACTGTATAAGGTCAGATAAAGAAGGGTTAAATTGTAAATTTAATGTATTTTACATTCTGTTTATTTTATACCAATTATAGAACTGAATTTGTGGAACATATGAACAAATTCATCATGTAATAGTTAACACTTTGTTTATGTTAATTCTTTATGTAGTTTAAAGACAGGAGGTCAGCCTGCACATTGTTGTCTCAATACCAAAACTGGCTGCCTACATTTAGCACTCTTAATCCAAAATCTTTCATATTAATAATGTCTTGATCAAATATGAAAGAAAAAATTAACTGTATAAGGTCAGATAAAGAAGGGTTAAATTATAAAATACAAATTTTAAATCAGCTCTAAATATAGCAATTTGAAAAATCTATAAATTAAAAAAAACTTCAAAATCCTTGTTTACCTAAGAAATGCCTCTTATGCACAAATCCCCACAATTCTGTACAATATTACCTAGGTCATAATCAGCACTGATAATGTAATTACTTCAGAATTACTCAAGGTACCTTTGGTTTCCTATTGATCATTCTTAGAGCAACAATGTCAAAAACAGGTTTAAACCTGATTTGTCATAGAAAGTCGTTGTTTCCTTTAACTCATTGCTAAGTACTGGTTGGTTCCAGGAACAGAGTGTGCCAAAAGCTTCTAGCTTCCTACACAATCAAACTTAAATAAATTCTGTATAAACCAATAATTTTACTTAATTTATTTTCAAAAACATTGTTTTGATTTCAAGCATTAAGAATGATTTAACCATCCCAGTTTGAAGCCTTGAAAGGATGCTGTTTACAAAATATATTCAGCCTTTACTAAATGGAACAAAACATATATCTCGGAACTGTAAAATGAAATATTGCAACAGATTTTCTGTATCCACTCAATGTTTGATTTATGACCATTGAAATGCCAAAAACAATTTCAGTTCATCATTTAACAAGAAAACACCCCAGCATACCTGTAGTGTGTAAACTACTTGAGCTGATGGAGTTATGACATGCAGGTGTAACAGAAAAGTTATTAAACACAAAGTTATGTTTAAAGAAGACAATCTTATCACATTTCTTCAAGCTTTCAAAACCATTAAAATGATAATAAAATTTGTGAGATTATTCAAGTTTTTTTTTTTATAAAGGTAATAATATCATGATAAGAATGGACATATGCATTGCTCACATCTTACACAATCATTACACTACATTTTTGCATCACATTTACATCTTTACATCAAATTTACATCTTTACATCACATTTACATCTTTACATCACATTTACATCTTTAAATCTGCATTAGCCTGCTCTATTTGCTCTTTCAGGGATTTCAATCACAAAACACAAACAATATTTGAACTAGCAACCATATAAGGATTGTAATTTTCACCGCAAAAACCACCATTTCCACAGTTTTCCTTGGTATTCATTTTATGTTGTGGTATATTTTAATAGTTACCTGTTGGTATAACACAATTTGGAATCTCTCTATTGGTTTTAATTTTACATTTAAAATGCAGGAACTGTGTTTGTCATTTGCAAAAAAAAATAATTTAATAAATAAAGAGGATATATAAACTAGGGAAAACCAGACAAGGCAATATTTGAAGAATAATGTTTTACATTATGAACATAGATAGTACAATAACTAGATTGAGTCAGTTTAAAGTGCATCATGGCAAGCCAGCGCAATTGTCCCTCAAATAATCCAGAAAGAACAAATTATCCTGAGAGAAAGCACAGTGGATCAGGCATCATACCTAAGGCAGTCTGTCTTTTTGGCTTCATCCTGGCAACATGATTAAGAAGCATAGCTTATCGCTTCCCAGATAGATACCCTATTTGCTAACTGATAAGTATGTTTTGAGAGCCTGGCCTAAAATTGTTGCAACTGTACAAGACTGATTATGTTTTACTACAACCTCCTTACTTACCCGACCTTGCCCACTGTCCTCAAATAAAAAACATTCTTTCAGGAATCACAATATTCACAGAGTCATTCATTTTCAAAAACCTCAAGACTATACCTAAACAAGACTATACCATAATTGGATAAAGGTTTAAAACTTTGCACAAGGGTGAATAATCCTATAATAGGAAATAAATATATCTCTTGTGCTTGTGTTATTTTGTGTTTTACAGACAAAGTTTCAAAACGATCCTCAGGATTGAGCCTGTTCAAATTATGCATAATATGCAGACTGACCAGTGGTTTTATACACTGGTGGTAAGGGCTAATCATATTTAGATCAAGCAGGTTAAAGGTAAAGATGCAAAGCTGATATTTAACTGAAAATTTAAATATATCACTGATAATCAGTTAACAATTTTGCTGCATCTTTGTCATGCTAAAACGCAATTTACTTCTTGTGAATGAAAAAAAAATGTATACAACTCCACACTGAAACTCCTTCAACCTCTTGAAGTAAACAAAAGCTGTCTGACAAGAACAAGCACAGATCCACTTTTCTCAGAACCTTACACAATGTAGCAAAGTAGAAATCAAATCATTTTGATAGTGACCAAGTATTCCAAGTTTAAAGTGAATATTTTAGACAGATATTTACCTTAACAAAAAGGTTAACCAGGGCAAAACACCCAAGTTAAAAAGGGAATATAACCTTGCAAAATATGATCTCTCCATGTGAGCATCATTACAATAAACCAAGTTTGCAGTGAAAAGATTCCATAGTTTCTGAGAATATGGACACTAACTTATTACCTATTACAGGTCACAGTGACATTGACCTTGTGACCGACAAGTGGTTCATAACAATACTTCCAGCTTTTTTCTTCGAAAAGCGAAAGTAAAAAGGTAAACAAAACACTGAAATATCAGCATAAAATACATGTTTCTGTCTTCTCAAAACTTTTTTTTTTTCTTTTTACTTAGTTTCCTTATTTACAGAACACATCTCACCCATTATTTTCAAGAGCATGCAAAACTGCTATTATCCCACTATCAATTTCAATGGAAAGACATGGTTGTTATTTGTTTAATGTTGGCGTATTCCCCCCAATGTTCATCATTGATTATCAATAAATAACATTAAAGTCATCCGTCTTCTTCCTGCCAATAAAAGCCGAAAGTTTAAAGCAGACAAAATGGTTACAAGCCATGTTGATACACCAATGAAGACAGGTTAAGACCCCAGAATTTGTATGATTGAAATACCCACATCTTCTCTAGATCATAAGTTAAGCTTGTTTGATGAAATGATTACACACAGGCGTAACACCAGCAAGTTTTTTCTTGCTAAAATATTGAAGGATTGTGGTTGCAAAACATAATTTGTGAGTTGGTTGAAACTGATTAAAGATGTTTTGTGATAGAAGCTTTCAAATTCATTTTTTTTAAGTTATGATTTATTCAGAATGCTAGGTTAAGTAATATACAAAATAAAAATTGATCCGCTGACAGTAAAGTGACAAGTGAAAACACAAATGAACTGCAGGGCTGGCCTTGGTGATATATATAACTTTTTTTCAAGTTCAGTCTCAAATCTCAGGATTTTCATTGGTCAATGTACATTCTAGGCTGGTTTCTAATCAATCAAATAATGTAGATCTGAGTTTGAGCTTAGAAAATGTCTTTATAACCTTGGACCATGGACAAGCTTTATATTGGTTAACATAAACTCTGTCAATATTGGGATAATGTAAGATGATCATACTCCAGTTCCAGCTGTTAAATGCAAATAGAAAAACATGAGATTTTCGTCAAATGAAAGAAATTAGCCAAATCCCTTATATTTTTGTGTCTGAAATCCTAGCAAACCCAAACATGAGCTTTATGTACCATTGAAACACACATTTTTTTCCATTTCCAAAGGCAAAAATCAAGCTACAAAATGTACTTCATTGCCAGTTATAGCAAAAATAAAGCAAAAATTTTTTTTACCTTCAGTCATGGTCAGTAATACTGACAAATACTCACTAAAAGTGCTTTGACAATTCCAATAACAACAGCCAGATAGGGGAAAAGTAAGAAAAGCCTTTTTATGACCTTGACCCAAAAGAAATGAACTTCAAACCAAAGGTAGATTAAATATATGAAAAAGGGCATTTTAAAAGGGTAAATAAATGTTCTGAAAAGATGGATAATGGGTACTCTGGTGACTACTCTATTTTTTTTACACATTGTTTTTAGAATAATTTTAATCACATAAGAGCAACACAATGAAAGATTTACAGTGACTTGTTTTAGAAGTAAACTTAGCATCCATTTGCAAGAAAAGATGGTCAAGTCTAGAACAGAGAGCTAATGCTTTTAAAGCATAAAAAAGTAATCCATAGAGATTTTCTGACAAAAAGAGATTGGAAATATTTTTTTCAAGATTTCCTATTCCATCAAATTGCATGCAAAGCTCAAAACATTCGCTCACTCCATTTTTCCATAATAACAATTTGTTATGCAAAATGGCAAAAAAGCGCTTTTACATTGTATTTCCATTCATACAAGAAATAGAACTAAGAATTGATTTTCACTTTAATTTCATAGTATATTTCTTTATTATCTATTGCATATTTTTATGTTTAAAGTGCCCAAATTGATCTTAATGAAATAATTAACTTTTTTATGTTTTTATGCTTAGCAGAGCTCCTATAACCATGTCAAATGTGTTACTGGTAATTAATATTCTTTTGCGCATCATATTCAGCTAGAAACTATGCATTTATATAATTGTACTTTGAAAGATTGTCTAGTTGATTGTCTATCTGAGATAGCCTTATCAATTATTGACAGAAATTGTCACACATAGATTAATGAAGTCTTGACGCCAACATAGCTTCCTTTTCTCTGAGAAGATGAAAGACAACCGGACATTGCGGTGAATGAGGAAGTAGCAGTGAAAACATTACTCTCTCTTCAAGGAACCAGCAATAAAAGAAATGTTTAACCATTAACCAGGCCCAAAAAAATCAAACCAAGCTTGCAACATTTTTAACTGCCATGTTGGACTATGTT
Source organism: Ruditapes philippinarum (assembly GCF_026571515.1). Classification (NCBI taxonomy): domain Eukaryota; kingdom Metazoa; phylum Mollusca; class Bivalvia; order Venerida; family Veneridae; genus Ruditapes; species Ruditapes philippinarum. Next base: position 75,746 of record NW_026854618.1, read on the forward strand.
TTACTGTTTCACTGTTTTTACAAACTCACAACCTGCTAATATTGTGTAATTTATCCAATATTAACCTTAACCGCTAGGTCAGGGACACGCCCCAGACTCTTTTCAAATGGCTGATTGGATATATAAAAAAATCCCTACTTATCAAAATGGATATGCAGGACACATGTGTTTATCATGGCAAAGGTTAAGACAATGTAGTTCTTGCAATTCCTTATATACTCAACAGTTGTCTACACAAATAAATAGGGAAACCTAATCATTATTCATATCTTATCTTTATTTCTTTATATGAGGGATGATAATATGGGGGAGGGGGTAATAAAGACCAATCCTAAAACGAAAAATCCCATACAAGTCAGCCACAATTTTTTCTTTATATAAACCCTACAGGCTTAAATCAATCATCAATACCAGTACCATGTTTATCTGAACTGTCTCGTTTTTTAAAATTAACTCCACAATAAGACAATGAAACCTCTGTTCTTATACTGTCAAGATGCTGCAGACCTACCAAATTTATGTGCCAATAAAATAGAAAAGGAAAGACATAAAGACTGTCTCTGTATATGATAAATGCATAAAACCTATAATCTGCAATGGGATTACATATATACATATGATTTAGCCAATTCTGTAAGCAAATTCAGAAATAAGGCAGACAGCAATTTATTTTGATGACTGCCTTGGTTATTCCTAAGCATAACTCTTTCTTTGTCAACAAAATTTATTTCAAACCTTAACCTGCTGATTTTGTGTGATGTTTTAGCCTTGCTTTCAATTTGAAGCAGTCTGTTAAGGAGTTACAGATATAGAAATACAAAAATTAAGCTATCAACAGAAAAGGGCTTGCAATATTCTGGTAGTTTTAGTTCCAGTAAGTTAAAGGAACTCCATTCAAGTCCTAAAGCCTAAAAATATAAGATTTGTCAATTTCTTACAAATATCAGCATGTATTGCTTAAAACAGAATGATGTGTAAAAGAAAAATTAAGAAATATACACAAAAACAAGTTGAAAGTCGTATTTTGTGCTACTTTGAACCCAATTTGAGTTAAGAGCATTGCAACGCTTTTCAATTTCAGATAATTTTCCACAATTAGAATAATGCTGGAAAAAGGAGTGAGTGAATGATCTGAAATGTTGAAATTGAGTTATGGAACAGTAACCTCAAAAAATTATTTCCTTTCCCATTATGTAAAACAAGAGCGATCAGTAATCACATGTGTCGCCTCATAATGGCCAATTTCATGTTGGGACAAATTTTGTGACAGACGGACAGACAGACGGACAGTGCACAACTAGACTTGGTACTGATCAATCATGTAAAGTTTGGATAAAATTGCACCAGTAGCTTATGAGGAGTAGTCCGGACAAGCTTTTGCGTATCTGGCAACAGACAGAAAAAAAAACACCTTTTTATCAAAGGGCCATAACTCAGCCAAAAATCATTCAACCGGAAAACCCGTGCAATATGCGCAAGGACTTGAGCTACAGATCAATCCTGTAAAGTTTCATTGAAATTGCATTAGTGGTATAAGAGAAGTAGTCCGGACAAACTTTAAAAATAAAAATTATTAAAGGGCCATAACTCTGACAAAAATCAATGAACCGGAAAATGCTGACAATATGCACAACTAGACTTGGTACTGATCATTCCTGTAAAGTTTGGATGAAATTGCACCAGTAGTTTATGAGGAGTAGTCCAGACAAGCTATTGTGTATCTGGCAACACACAGAAAAAAACACCTTTTTATCAAACGGCCATAACTCGGCCAAAAATCATTCAACCGGAAAACCCTTGCAATATGCGCAAGGACTTGAGCTACAGATCAATCCTGTAAAGTTTCATTGAAATTGCATTAGTGGTATAAGAGAAGTAGTCCGGACAAACTTTAAAATTAAAAATTATTAAAGGGCCATAACTCTAACAAAAAACATTGAACCGGAAAATGCTGACAATATGCACAACTAGACTTGATACTGATCATTCCTGTAAAGTTTGGATGAAATTGCACCGGTAGTTTATGAGGGGTAGTCCGGACAAGTTTTGTGACGGACGGACAGACAGACAGACAGACAGACAGACAGACGGACAGACAGACGACGGAGAAGTGATCCCTATATGTCGCCACTACTCCGTAGAGGCGACACAAAAACCTTAGTTTAAGGTATTTTTTGATTGATGCCATCTCAAAGATCCAACAAATTCTTACACTAACATATTGGTAGCCAAATGGTTTATTGCAAGCTATGATCAGTTGAAACAAATAATCCAAAGCATATATTTAGCTTGACTATAAATAGTTTTGTATGATAATCCATTCATAATTACAAACTAACATTTAGATACATAATTAATGTAAATGAAACCAAGATTTCTAATGATGCAATTAAATATATGACAAGAATGGAATATTTGTTTTGCTTTACATAAAACAAAACAAGTTCCTCATCCATTACTTTAGTTTTCTTTTAATCAAGAGATTTTAATGGAACAGTTAAATGCACTGTCTGTCAAACATCATTCCTCATTTCCTCCATGCAGTTAAAGTGCCATTTCAAGTCAAGTCAAATTATTGAGTTTATAAAATCTAGTGTAATATATGTTACTGCGTACTGAAAGTTCGTTTTGTGATAATGACACACTATTGCATCAGTTTAGAAAATGACGAGTCTGCACTTCCTAGCAGTCTGATCAGAATCTATACTGTACCCTGATCAACTCGCTTAAAATTAACAATCAGCACCTACCAGTATGACAAGTTTATTTCATTATAAACCATTGAACATTAGCAGCATTACAAACTTGTCTATGCTAGAAGTCAGACTGTCCTGCTTATATTCAAACTCAGTCTTATGTGCAGACCAAGATTAGCAAGCACAATCAAGACTCAATGGAATCTAAACATTTGACTGATCCACTTTTTACCTTTACCCTGATAACCCTTTAACAACTGACAGCTCCAATTTTATTTTCATACTAGGGCAAGTTCAATATGTTATATGATTAATCCTCTTCAATTTCAATCTTTACCGTGCAAGTCTAGATCTATTACATAGATATTTTTTCCAGGCAAGGAAAGGGATCATGAACATGTATAACTTTTTGCAAAATTGTAAATTGCATTTTTATTATTTTAATATACCATACCCGTTTCCAACAGAGAGGTTTTCTGGATGTTTCAGCTCTTGTTTATGGTTAAGTACTTTTGTGCTTTTAACATATGACCCTTTAGATTCCTCCAGTAACTCTACAGCACTCTTTCGGTGATTTGCTGAAAAAAATAAAGATTTCATAATTACTTTCAAGCTCATACAAAAATATTTGGTTTTGGTAAAAACTATAAGGTATTATAAAATCATGTATAGACATATCAAGGGTTGAACACCAGTTTTAAGCTCTGCAAGCATTACAGCCCTGTTAAGTGCTGGTAGTAATGGTAAAAGACCTACGTGATGACCTCTTTGCTTGTAAAACAACATTGTTAAGCATGTTACATATATGTACATGAAACTAGCTACAGTAAATAACAGTGATGTCATGTTAAAACATACATAACGATCACTCAAAGGTATCTTCTATTTTTTTTATGTAAATTTAAGCAAAAAATCCCCTTGATAAACTAAACACAATGTAAACAAATAAAATTTAAGTATTTACATTGCACTTCCTGTTAGATAATACAAAATGTAAACTAGAACTATCACTAAATGTGATTAATACCCCCACAAGTCTGCTTCGGAAATGAGGATGTTACTAGTAACAGAATACCTTGTAAAAGAATTGAAACATAGAGTTATGGTTGTGGGCAATTAAAGATAATTGTGGTTCATGTATGTTGCATTTCCTTTCAATGTGGTTGGCCATTGATGAAGTTTAATTGAATTACTCTGTAATAAGTCCAGAAAGACAAAGAAAAAGAACAAAGGGCAATAACTCTATAAATACTGAAGATAGAGTTATAGTTCTTGTGCACTGCACTTCCTCTTATTGTGCTTGACCATTGTATGAAGTTGTTTTGAATTCCAACCAGTACGTTTTAAGTTATGCTCCCAACAAGGAAAAGTATCAAAGGGCAGTAACTCTGTATTTTGTCAAAATGGAGTTATGGCTCTTGTGCACTGCACTTCCTTTGAATGTCCTTGACAACTGTATGAAGTTGTACTGAATTCCAAATAGTAGTTTTCAAGTTATGCTCTGGACAAGGAAAAGTAACAAAGGGCAATAACTCTGTAATTAGTCAAGATGGAGTTATGGTTCTTGTGCACTGCACTTCCCCTTATTGTGCTTGACCATTGTATGAAGTTGTTTTGAATTCCAACCAGTAGTTTTCAAGTCATGCTCTGGACAAGGAAAAGTAACAAAGGGCAGTAACTCTGTAATTAGTCAAGATGGAGTTATGGTTCTTATGCACTGCACTTCCTCTCAATGTGCTTGACCATTGTATGAAGTTATAATGAATTCCAACAATAAGTCTTCAAGTTATGGTCCGGACAAAAGAAAGCAATGGAAAAGTAACAAAGGGCAATAACTCTGTAATTAGTAAAGATGGAGTTATGGTTCTTGTGCACTGCACTTCCCCTTATTGTGCTTGACCATTGTATGAAGTTGTTTTGAATTCCAACCAGTAGTTTTAAAGTCATGCTCTGGACAAGGAAAAGACACAAAGGGCAGTAACTCTGTAATAAGTCAAAATGGAGTTATGGTTCTTGTGCACTGCACTTCCTCTCAATGTGCTGGACCATTGTATGAAGTTATATTGAATTCCAACAATTAGTCTTCAAGTTATGGTCCGGACAAAAGAAAGCAATGAAAAAGTAATAAAGGGCAATAACTCTGTAATTACTTTAAATAGAGTTATGGTTCTTATGCACTGCACTTCCTCTCAATGTGCTTGACCATTGTATGCAGTTATATTGAATTCCAACCATTAGTCTTTAAGTAATGCTCCAGACAAAAAAAAGAAGGCAATTGAAAAGCAACAAAGGGCAATAACTCTGTAATTACTTTAGATAGAGTTATGGTTCTTGTGCACTGCACTTCCCCTTATTGTGTTTGACAATTGTATGAAGTTGTTTTGAATTCCAACCAGTAGTTTTCAAGTTATGCCATGGACAAGGAAAAGTAACAAAGGGCAATAACTCTGTAATTAGTCAAGATAGAGTTATGTTTCTTACGCACTGCACTTCCTCTCAATGTGCTTGATCATTGTATGTAGTTATATTGAATTCCAACCATTAGTCTTCAAGTTATGCTCCGGACAAGGAAAATGCAACGGACAAAAAAAAAAGCAATGGAAAAGTAACAAAGGGCAATAACTCTGTAATTACTTTAGATAGAGTTATGGTTCTTGTGCACTGCACTTCCCCTTATTGTGTTTGACAATTGTATGAAGTTGTTTTGAATTCCAACCAGTAGTTTTCAAGTTATGCCCTGGACAAGGAAAAGTAACAAAGGGCAATAACTCTGTATTTAGTCAAGATAGAGTTATGGTTCTTGTGCACTGCACTTCCTCTCAATGTGCTTGACCATTGTATGTAGTTATATTGAATTCCAACCATTAGTTTTCAAGTTATGCTCCGGACAAGGAAAATGCAACGGACGTCTGGACCGCCCGACCGACCGCCCGACCGACCAACCGACCGACCGACCGACCGACCACCGGGTGACTCCTATATACCCCCCCAAACTTCGTTTTTGGGGGTATAAAAACACAACTTAAATCATAAAAAAAATGTTTCATAAAACCTGACATAATACCATGACTAATCTAGTCAGACAGGAAGGGGAAGATTTCAGATGTATCTAAATGCATGATTTCAGGCGCAATTATGTGCACCTGAGTAGAACCCTTGATCTGTAAGCAAGCTGGACAACTTCCTTGCAATAGAGAATCTAGAGTCCTTTACCAGATTCAAACCCACAGAAGTAAGGGGCATGTTATTGTCGTAAAAATAATATTGAATCCTAAACATGCCTGATTCAATTATAACACAACTAAGTCTAGAGTAAGAGACAGTTAATAATAATAATATAATTTATTAATTAAATAGCCTTTAAATATCAATTCTGATATGGCATATTTATGGTTCAAATTCTAATTACATCACTTTATGTTCCATATTAATCTGTTTCCTCTCCAGCTTGACAGCTTAAATTTACAGACACATATATAGGAAATCAAGTTTAACTGGTGAAGTATGACTAATCTATTTTCTCTATCTCTATTGTTCATTAACTGATGTCTATACTTGTACATGATTTGTATACACATGTACATTTAATTGTCTACCTAATTATTTTTTCATATTGTGACATTATCAAGTTGTTGTTGTTTTTTCAATTACTGATCAAAAACAAAATAAGACATTGATGTTTTATAGATCAATACTCAACAATATATCACTATTGATTGACCAAGTCATTGCACACACATTTCAATACTGTCATATGATGTAATACCTAATCAATAGAACTTTCATGCTATAACAAAATCTGTGCAAATTATTTCCAAATCCTTATGACTTATAACTTCATGTTTATTCAAGGAACTCAACTGAGGTTTAAAAGCCTTAAAACATAAAAATTCAATTTCTTACACAGATCAGCTGGGGCACTTAAACAAGAAAGATATGCAAAATATAATAAAGAAATACATAAAGAAATAAATTGAAAATTGTATTTCTCTGCTATTCTATTTCAGTGAAAATCATTCCAATGCTTTTCAATCTGGGTCATTTTTGTCACATTTACAATAATTATTCTGGAAAAACGGAGTGAGTGAATGATCTGAAAGTTTGAACTTTAAGACTTTCATCAAATGGAACATTATGAAAGTTTGAACTTTAAGACTTTCATCAAATGGAACATTATGATCTGAAAGTTTGAACTCTAAGACTTTCATCAAATGGAACATTATGATCTGAAAGTTTGAACTCTAAGACTTTCATCAAATGGAACATTATGATCTGAAAGTTTGAACTCTAAGACTTTCATCAAATGGAACATTATGATCTGAAAGTTTGAACTCTAAGACTTTCATCGAATGGAACATTACGATCTGAAAGTTTGAACTCTAAAACTTTCATCAAATGGAGCATTATGATCTGAAAGTTTGAACTCTTAGACTTTCATCAAATGGAACATTATGATCTGAAAGTTTGAACTCTAAGACTTTCATCGAATGGAACATTACGATCTGAAAGTTTGAACTCTAAGACTTTCATCAAATGGAACATTATGATCTGAAAGTTTGAACTCTAAGACTTTCATCAAATGGAACATTAATCTTGAAATATTATTTCTAGTCCTGTCATGTCGGAAAAAACTGCAGTGGAGTCCCTTTAAATTAAATCCATTCATAGAATATATCTATGTACCTGTATATCCAACAAAGGAAATAGAATAAAGATAAAATCCTGTTTATAAACAAGATGTTTATAAACAAGAGCAACCTTCAGATATAAAAATCTCCTTTCAAAAAAAAAAAAAAAAAAAAAAAAAAAAAAAAAATACTGAAAAAAATCCACACAAAAAAATTAACTTCAGGCATATAAATGTATTTATATATATTCCTTACCAGAGAGATACAGAATAAATTCATACCACAAGAAGATACGAATGTACTTAAAATATCATCCTGTTAATTAATTAAACTATACGCCTTTCTCCTTTATGTTAGCCTCAAGGATAATACATAAATGTTAAGACTGAGTCACTAAAATCACTGTTCAAATAATCAAACACACATGTAATAATGTCAACAAACTTTACAAAAGCAATAACAAAATCTTCAAAAGCCACTTGTGTGATTTAGAGAAATGTCAAAAGCATAATTTCTGACGTAATTTGAATTTTATCGCCAAGTTATTTCATTTCATTTACCAATTTTTTTTCGATTTGTAAAACATTGATAAAATTTCTTACAAGATCCTATAAATAGCTTTCTTTTGAATTACAAATGCTTTTACAATGTATATAAAATAAGAGAAAGAATCACATATACATTTCTATACTTACTGGATACTTTAAAAAATGATTTTTAAAGAAGGCAAGAGGTGGCTTAGTGGTTAAGGTGTCTGCCTCTCAATTCAGGGATCATAGGTTGGAGCCCTTAATCAGGTCACGACCATGTTTCTTCATATGACACCAGTACTGATTGGTTCCAGAAAGTGGACATGAAAGTGATTAATATATACAAGTTGCAAGAACTTGTTTTGCAATCAAGCTTAAATTAATATGTTTAGACAAAACCAAAGAAGGGGTTTTTAAAATTATTAATGAAAATAAGACAAATCAATCAGTCTTTACCAACAAAGGTCCAAACACTTTCAATACATATATTTTCAGTCAATTATAAATAATCACAATCTATAATAAATCCAGCTAAACTAAATATGAAAATTAAATTTCAATTATTTGTTATGCAAGCATCCACCTTTATTGCATAAAAATCAATATACATGTATTAAATTTAAGGAGACACAAAGATGATGGTATTTTAATTGAAATGACTTTGACTACATTTATATCACACCATGATGTCTATTATGCATATAAAGGCTCCATAATGCCTCAATATCTGTCATTATTGAAATCATGTTAAATTTTACAGAGCTACATTAATAATACATCAATGTTAAATAAATAATTAACAGGAAAATGTAACTTGAAACTGTACAGAGTTAAAACAGAAACTAATATATGAAAATAAGAACTTGTCATTTTCCTTATAAATTAGATTTTTACTCAAAAGTCCACTTGTTAATATCTTAAATGGACTTGTGCGATTTTTCAACTTGAACAAAATTATTTATCATTTTTAGGGAAAATTTCAAAATAAGCATTGACTGAATAGTGAACAGTGCAGACCATGATTTTGAACTGCCCTAGTCACATTAACAGGCCAAGACAGTGTTGATCAAACTCCATTCAACCATAACAATATTTCACAAGAAGTGCCGCAATGCGACGAAAACCAGGTTTTCAACGACCAAGTTTTGATGTGACAGCAATCAATAGGTCAAAGTGCACTGAAGTTATTGAGTAGAAGCTGAAAATTATATTGTAAGCAAATGACCTTGAACTTGCTCCCAGATATGTAAGTGGTAATCCAAAGCTGCCACTCAGCAAGTTTGGTGAAAGGTCAAAGCAAACTCAAGTTATAACATGAAAACTAAATACATTAACCTTGATCACAGACACATGGGTAGCAATCCCAAGCTGCCTCTTGATATAAGCTTCCCATTCATCAAGTTTGGTGTCAATAGGCCAAAGCAAACTCAAGTTATTGAGCGGAAACTGAAATTCTATTTTTAGTAACAGTGACCTTGACCTTGATCACAGACACCTGGATAGCAATCCCAAGCTGCCTCTTGATATATGCCATCCATACACCAAGTTTGGTGTCAATAAGTCAAAGCAAACTCAAGTTATTGAGCGGAAACTGAATTTCTATTTTTAGTAACAGTGACCTTGACCTTGATCACAGACACCTGGGTAGCAATCCCAAGCTGCCTCTTGATATAAGCTACCTACACACCAAGTTTGGTGCCAATAGGCCAAAGCAAACTCAAGTTATTGACCGGAAACCAAAAGTTGACGCCCGGCCGCCCACCCGCCCGCCGACTTCGGCATTACAATAACCCGGTTTTCGTTGAAAACCTGGTTAACAAGCAAGGATCTTATAGGACCCACCTCTTAAAGTATGAAAGATAACTTCCTCAACATTCCAAGAGGAATTCAATCCCACATCAGTGTTTCAAATCAGGGATTTTATCATTTTAACCTATCAGTTCCCTTGTATAAAATAACTTTTACCTATCAGTTCCCTAGTATAAAATAACTTTAACATATCAGTTCCCTTGTATAAAATGACTTTTACATATCTTATGATTTTAACATATCTGTTCCCTTGTATAAAATAACTTTTACCTATCAGTTCCCGTGTATAAAATAACTTTAACATATCTGTTCCCTTGTATAAAAGAACTTTAACCTATTAGTTTCCTTGTATAAAATAACTTTTACCTATCAGTTCCCTTGTATAAAATAAATTAAACCTATCAGTTCCCTTGTATAAAATTACTTAAACATATCTGTTCCCTTGTATAAAATAACTTTAACCTATCAGTTCCCTTGTATAAAATAAATTAAACCTATCAGTTCCCTTGTATAAAATTACTTAAACATATCTGTTCCCTTGTATAAAATAACTTTAACCTATCAGTTCCCTTGTATAAAATAACTTTAACATATCTGTTCCCTTGTATAAAATAACTTTAACCTATCAGTTCCCTTGTATAAAATAACTTTCAAACCCAATTCAACCTTTCCTTATCAAAACAACCTCATTTACCCCAATTTCTATTCAAATAAAACTTAGGAAATAGTTTCATAATGATGAAATTCAGGAGCAGCAAAATGATTGATGGTTTAGATATAATCTGAAAGTCTGATAAAATATTGATTAGTCTCTATATTCAGTGTATTTTTTCAGTCAGTCTTTATTTGAAATTCATCCCTCACAATCTGGTTCACAGGGGAAAACAGAAATTAATCGAAATAAAGAATCAATGTTATCAATTAAATGAAAGGCCAACTGGATTATATAATAATAAATAACAACTTTATTGTATTTAATGTTTTCATTTATCAGAGAGTAATAAGATTAAACAGTCTTAATCAATTTTTGTGAGAAATCTATACTGACTTATCAAGTAAATGTGTTTGTCAATGACCTTTGACTGTGACCTTATAAATCGTGACCCTAAACATGCACATTGCATATTAGATAGTGCAATAAACAATTGTAATTTAGTCTCCATTAAATTAATATTGAATAAATTACAATTCATTTTGAATAAATTACCTGATATGAAGGGAATTTAAAGAAGACTAAGTAAAAATCAATGTAATTGTGTGTGTGACCTTGACATACAGAAAAAAATTGACCTTGCAAGGTTGCACCTTTTAAATCTTTGATCTCTGAAAACAGTTTAATTGAATTTCTCCTATAAAAAAGGCTATGATCATTTAAATGTAATAGATCAAACATAATGTATTCCTATCATGAAACAAACAGACAATTTTACAAAACTAACAAAAGCAGACGGCATATAGACAGGGTGATGACTACATGCTGCTGCGTTTGGAACATGTTGCCAGCACGCATCGCAAGTGATTAATATTTAACAATATAAGTAGCAATTTAAGACAATTACTTTACCAATTACCGTAATTCTGTAGAATTTCATGGAACTGGTACGAAATAAAGTAATGAATTATTTAGAAGACCTGTCATCAGACTGCAATATTGTTGTAGGTCTCACAGCCAAAACTAATTAGAACTGTGGAAAGTTTCTAATAAAAACAGCAAGCGCAATTCTTACTTGACATGCTACTGGGAAAAGCAACATTTACAGGTCTTTTGTAACAATTTCTATACAATATCAGGAAGCCCTGCTTATGTTATCATCATAATATTGATACATTGTTCAAACTAATTAAAGTGACATTACGCCCATCCAAGAGTTAATGGTAAATGTTCAGGTAAAATTAAAGTAACTTTACATTTAGTCATATTTGTTTTTCAATTTTATAATAAACGTCACCTGAGTGATCAATAACCCTCGTGACCCACACAAATGTCTATAAATATCCTTCAGAAATTATCGGTAATGTCCAATTTATAGAAAGAGCAGGACAGACTTTTTGTATTTTCGGCAGCTTTATTTTATTTTTTTTATTTTATCCTAAATATTTGTAATTATCAGTTATTGTTCGATCGCTATTAAAAAAGTAAATCTTTTTACATACACAACAACCTTATCTCAGCTTGACAGAGAAAAAATTAGCATAATGCCATTTTAAGCTGTATATTAAAACATAATTAATGTAATGTATTTCTCATTATTGGCCATGCAGACTAACAGAAAAAAAAATGGAAAATTGGAACTATTTTCTAAACAACTCCTACAAAACATTTTACAGAAAGAAAGAAGGTGTTTAAAGAAATAGAAAATATAAAAATACAGTCATGTTATCTTATGCTATTTTGTCCTATTATTCTTCACTTGTAGGTAATGGAATTATGCCTTTGAATCTTACATAACTATGTCCTGTAACAAAATAGTTTGAAATCAACATTTTGAACAAAATAAAATAGCCAATTATAAGCAGGAAACATAAAGATTTATTGTTTAACATATCAGAGAATTCTTAAATCTACATCCATTGATAGAGTAATCATACATCCTATTTTTTGTTTATTCAATTTAAATTTCAAAATCAGCAAAAATTCAAATTACCTCTTTAAAATTCCATCATTTTCCGAGAAGAAATCTTTATTTCTCTATATATCCGGAATAAATAAATTTCCATCAGAAGTAGATTTCACCTGTAGATGGGAGATAACTTATGAAGATAAATGTTGCAATTTGTTTCAATCCCTCTCTAAAAGAATTAAGATCCATCAAATTTCGTTTGAAGAGAAACACAGGCTAGATTAGTGCTGACTCAAGAAAAGATATACTGTGGGAGAGCATCTAGAAACCATCGGGAAATATTCTTCCTCCACTCGTTTATCTGTTTTAACTGCAGTTATTCAACTAGCGGAGATATCAGAAACCATTCAATAGATTATCTATAGACATAAGGCAACTGCTTAGCTTCCAATTTTCAAAGTTTGCAAAATTAATATTTGCTGAGAGAAGCTATAGATGACCTTTAATGACTACAATACATCCTATATAAACAGTCACAATGTCATTGTGTTTATCCCTAAGCTGGTGACACGTTTCAGAGATATAAAAATGCCATTTAGCATATTAAACTTCATTATCATTCCTTTCCAACAAAACATTTGACCTTTAAACAGCTAACATGTGTTTTAAATTGCAATGTCAATAATCTGAAAAATATGTATCCTAACTTATGTCACAGGATGAGAAAAATAATAAGCCTTTATTATGTTACAGGATAAGAAAAATATGTAGCCTTACTTATATGTTACAGGATGAGAAAAATGTGTAGCCTTACTTGTGTCACAGGATGAGAAAAATATGTAGCCTTACTTGTGTCACAGGATGAGAAAAATATGTATCCTTACTTGTGTCACAGGATGAGAAAAATATGTAGCCTTACTTATATGTTACAGGATGAGAAAAATATGTAGCCTTACTTGTGTCACAGGATGTGAAAAATATGTAGCCTTACTTGTGTCACAGGATGTGAAAAATATGTAGCCTTACTTATATGTTACAGGATGAGAAAAATATGTAGCCTTACTTGTGTCACAGGATGAGTAAAATATGTAGCCTTACTTATATGTTACAGGATGAGTAAAATATGTAGCCTTACTTCTGTCACAGGATGAGAAAAATATGTAGCCTTACTTATATGTCACAGGATGAGAAAAATATGTAGCCTTACTTATATGTTACAGGATGAGAAAAATATGTAGCCTTACTTGTGTCACAGGATGAGTAAAATATGTAGCCTTACTTCTGTCACAGGATGAGTAAAATATGTAGCCTTAATTATGTTACAGGATGAGTAAAATATGTAGCCTTAATTATGTTACAGGATGAGTAAAATATGTAGCCTTAATTATGTTACAGGATGAGAAAAATATGTAGCCTTAATTATGTTACAGGATGAGAAAAATATGTAGCCTTAATTATGTTACAGGATGAGAAAAATATGTAGCCTTACTTGTGTCACAGGATGAGAAAAATATGTAACTCACACCTATGACCATCTTTTTACCATTCTGCAGCTCCACTGACTGAGCTACCTGAGCAGGATCAGGCAGCATTATACATCTCCTCCCCTGATCATATCTGAAACCATGACATAACCCCCCCCACTCCTCACCCCCTGCTATAGTGATGAAAAGAGAAAAATTTAGCTATATATGATGACACCGCAGAAAAAAGATATGCAGAAATCTAAAACCCCTTATTTTAACAAAAATAGCATAATATTAAGCCCGCAGAAATAAGTACTTATATGGTACATGTATAAGATGAAAGTTATATTCATGCTTTAAATTTATAATTATACTAACCTATTCCTTATGAGTTATAAACTGACCCTATAAATTTCATGTATTGCAATATATATCACAAAAATTACACAAAAAGCACAGTTTCTTCTATATAGACAAATGTTAAAGTATAAACTCCAGCTTTGCAATAAAATCAATTTAAAACTGAATAATGACATTAATCCTTTCAGCAGGCAACATAAACTCTGTAATATTATGCTCTCCTGGATACGTTTTTTGGTGGAGACCTCTCATAAATACAATATTTACATGAAGCTAGTGAAGCTGAAAGAGTGAGACATGACAATATTATAGGTTCAATACAATAATGGCATACCACCATGAACTCACAATGAAAATTAAGGCAACTGTTGCAACAAAAATAAACCCAAACAAGTTGATGTCAAAATGTTTTTGTTTGATTGGATTTTACGTCACAACGACACAGTATAGGTCATATCGTGACGTTCCAGCTTTACTGGTGGAGAAAGACCTCAGGTGCCCCTCTGTGCATTATTTCAGGCACGAACAGGCACCTGAGTAGAACCACCGACGTTCCGTAAGCTAGCTGGATAGTTTCCTCACATGAAAGAATCCAAGTCCCTGTCGGGATTCAAACCCACAGCGATGAGGGGCAAGTGGTTTGAAGTCAACGACCTTAACCACTCTGCCACAGATGCCTAATGTATCACATACACTATTACCCTTGGAACCATTTTATCATTTCACCTTCAACGGTTTTGAAATATAACATATTCTTGAAGACATGTCACAGACAATAAATTCTGCAGCTATGCATTTTCCCTATAATCAAATCTTAGATAAAACTCCCACCCTGTAAAAGTCCATTAATCCAGTTGTCTGATTGCATTGATTTTTCCTGTTAAAACACTTCCATAAAAAGAGTACCTGTAAATTTGTTTTTTTTTCCTTTTGACAAACAAGAGAGTAATCATGAACAAATCTTTAAACTAGACAAGAACAAATAATTGCTGATAAGGTTTCAGACTTCAAATCAATACATGTGTAACTATACTTTTTTCAATCCAGTAAAGAAACACCCTTTCTCTAAACAAAAACATCAAATAAAAACACTCACAAACATTCCAAAATCATTAAAATTCAATTCACTGTCTCACCCAAATCTGTGTTAAGGGATGAAATGAATCCTAGAAATTCAAACTTTTAATATAAACTAAATTGGAATTTTATTTGTTAAAAAAGGATAAGATTTCACAATCAAAATGAAGTTATTTAATCCCTGGAAAACAAATTGGGCGTAAAATAACAATATCATTGTATCCTAGTCCTGTATCTAAATAAATAATAATTTAAAGATAGCAGTGCACCACACTAACACAAACATAAAATTCTCTATACCTGTAATGTGCGTAATGGACTTGCCCAGCCTTAAGTTTGGAACAGACCATTCAAAGTTTTAGGGATTTCAATATCAAAATACAATTATTGAGCTACTGATAAAACAGAGCCTCGTCAGACTTCACAAAAAGTGCGGGCTAGTCCGGCTCTATACTGGTAGCAATGACTAAGCACTTTCAGTTTCAGCAGGTAAAGGGTTAAATTACTATATTTATCTTCTTATCTAAAATGCTATGATCATGATGAACATAATAAAATGTGAAACATATAATTATACACTAATACAACATATATCTTGTAAAACAAAAAGTGTTCTGAATGGTTAATTTTTTTTTTACATCAACAATTTTCTTGTTATTCTTCTTTTGGTTATTTTTTATTGTTTATTTTGATTATTTCATCAAAACTTTTAGTATTTTACTTAAATTTGAATTGAAAGTTTAATATTCTAGACATGTTTTAGACAATATACCTTAAAACTCATAAATCATTTTCATCTTTGAGAAAAGTAACTAATCAAAAAAAAATTTGTGATTAATTTTCACCCTGATGAGAATTCAATAAATTACAGCATAGACTGTATTGCTACAGAAATCTAGCATTCTACAATAAACAGTTAATATGGCAACCTTAATCACCTCATCAAAAACAGTGATTGAAACCTGATAAATTTAATAAAGATTACAGCTGATTTCCCCAGAGAGTAATTAATCATTACCCGATATGAACCATTCAAGGGAAACAACTTACTCACCCAATAAAATAATACA